>NC_065445.1:146480064-146636993 GCF_917563875.1 Diabrotica virgifera virgifera | reverse complement strand
ATATTAATGGGTTTGAAATAACCCGAAAGTAATAAGTATGTATTAAGTTATGTTGTTGGAAAAAAGATATCAGTTTAATCTATTTCTTAAACATGTTCTAATTTAGTACGTTCTTTAAAGGTAAAATATTGCAAAACCTTTAAATTTTAAAGAACCGCTAGAATTGACATGAAATTTGGCATAAACATAGCTAACAAGTCAAAGACAAAAAAATGATATTGTGCCGATGTGTGCTTTTGCAATAGGGGTGAGTTTCACCCCCTTTTGGGGTGAAAATATGTTCGAAATAAGTCCGGAAATGGATAAAATGACTAATTCTAAGCAACTTTTGTTCTATAAAGTTTTTTCACCAAGTTAATACTTTTCGAGTTATTTGCGAGTCAATATGTTAATTTTTAACCGGACAAAACTAGACCTAAACAAACACGTGTAAAAGAAAAATTAAAGGATCTTTAGACCACATCAATAATATCCACCATAAAATTCAGTTTACTATGGAACTGGAAGAAAACGAAAAACTACCATTTTCATATGTGTTATAAGAATATATACAGTATACCGAAGACTCAAACAGCATACCGACAGATATCTACACGCTGCTCACGTCATCATACTGCACAATAGTACGTTCTTTAAAGGTAAAATATTGCAAAACCTCTAAATTTTAAAGAACCGCTTGGATTGACATGAAATTTGGAATACACATAGCTAACAAGTCAAAGAAAAAAAGTGATATTGTGCCGATGTGTGCTTTTGCCCTTGGGGTGAGTTTCATCCCCTTTTGAGGGTGAAAAATATATGTTCGAAGTAAGTCCGGAAATGGACAAAATGACTAATTCTAAGCAACTTTTGTTCTATAAAGTTTTTTCACCAAGTTAACACTTTTCGAGTTATTTGCGACTGAATATGTTAAATTTTCTCCAAAATATTCACGTTTTCAGACGGTTTTTCGCAAATAACTCAAAAAGTAAGTATTTGGTCGAAAAAAATTTCTTATCAAAAATATAGCACGTAAAAAAGTGAAAAACATGGTGTATATTAGGTCACTATACTTAGTAGAAGCAGAGTTATAGCTAATGAAAAATAGGTTCATATTCGTCAAATTCCAAATCGAATATTTTAACGTGCCATAACCAAAAAACGAAGCACTTTTTTGGGGAAAACTCATTTTAACTTTTTTAAAGTGTTTAAAAAAATGCTTATTTTTGTTAAAAAAAAATTATCATAAAAAAACAAGTTACGCTCAAAATAAAGTTGGTCCCTTTTTTTTGGTAAGAAATCGGGAAAATCACTCCCTAATTAGCATTTCAAATGAACTTATAATTGTTACCACTTCACAAGTTTTTTACTCGCGTATGTATTGATCATATGATCTGTAAGTTTCATCGGTTCAAAGTCCTTATTTTTGAAAGAGTTGTAGTTAAAAGGGCTTGAACGAGTCACTTATCACGAGTGTATGCAAATTTAGAAACACCGAATCTTAACCAATTTGTGTCTTACAGAAAAACAAAAAAATACAAAATTATTCAGAAAAGTAAAGACGACATTTTTATTGTTTAAGATTTTTGTTTTGAAAAAAAGCATTTTTTCAAAATTAAAAATTTTACTTTAAAACCAAACTTTCAAAAATAAGCACTTTGAATCGATGAAACTCACAGATCATATAAACACAACATAAGTAAAGTAACTTGTGAAGCGGTAACGATTAATTTCATTTAAGTTGCTAATTGGGGGGTGATCTTCCTGATTTTTTTTGCCAAAACAAAAGGGACCAACTTTATTTTCAGCGTAACTTGCTTAAATTTGATGCTAGAATTTTTTTTATAAAAACAGAAATAAATTTTTTTTAAACACTTTAAAAAAGTTGTAATGTGCTTTCCCTAAGAATGCTTTATTATTTGGATATTTCACATTAAATTATTCTATTTAAAATTTTTCGAATATGAACCTATTTTTCATTAGCTATTATAACTCTGCTTTTGCTAGGTATAGAGACCTAATATATAGACCGTTTCTTTCACTTTTTTATAGGCTATAGTTTTACCAAGAATATTTTTTTCGACAAAATGCTTACGTTTTGAGTTATTTGCGAAAACCCGTCTAAAAACGTGGTTATTTTGTTGAAAAATGAACATATTCACTTGCAAATAACTCGAAAAGTATTGATTTGGTGAAAAAACTCTAAAGAACAAAAGTTGCTTAAAATTAGTCTGTTTATCAATTTCGGGACTTATCTTGGAGATATATTTTTTCACCCCCGAGATGGGGCGAAACTCACCCCCAGGGCAAAGGCACACATCGGCACCTATCACTTTATTTCTTTGACATGTTAGCTATGCGTATGCCAAATTTCATGTCAATCCAAGCGGTTCTTTAAAATTTATAGCAAAACCGTGAAAGAATGTACTAATTATATGTATACTACTTACATCTGTCGTATGTTTGATCATCTTCAACAAATTGGGACTAGTAGTTTCTTTATCTCTCTTCGTCCACACCGAACCGACCAATTCAGATGGTTTAATTGTCCTATACAAATCGAATTCGAGAATCGTAAGTTGCCTCGCTAATTCTACAGGGTGCAGTGTCAGAATGCCGTACTCATCCTCTGGACAGTTGATATGTCTTTCGATGGGAGGCGGTGGATCGTCAAATGCGAATTTTATGTGCCTTTGGTTATCGTTTTCCATCTAAAAAATAGTATTTAATGTAAGAATTTGAAGAAACTATGGTTAACCTACAAAATGCAATTAATGGCATAGAACGATGGTCCAAAAAATGGCATATAAAGTTTAATGTATAGAAATAACTTCATATTGACTTTACTAACAAGAAAATCAATTATCTACCAATAATCTTAAACAACAGCATTGTTCCTAATAAGAAAATAGCGAAATACCTGGATTTAAATCTGAACATTAAACTCAAATGTAAGGAGCATGTTAAAAAGAAAACTGAACAGTTGAAGATAAAGTAAAAATAATATGTATTGGTTGATAGGTAGGTACTCTCAACTTTCCCATCCAGAACAAAGTACATACTGATTTACACATCTTTGGGCTACAATTGAGCCACTCAGGAAAAGTGGTATAACTCACAAACATTTGTTGGTGAAATTGTATTTTTCACCACTGATCAGAATCCGTCACCACTGGCTCAGTAAGTATTACTGAGATTTTTTAGTTCGTTAACATACAAAATCTTTAATTTACCAAAAGTTAAGTTATATGCAATTATACCACTTTTCTTCTGGCGACTCAATTATGGGGCTGTACCAAAAAAAGCAATTATAGAAATTTAGGAATGCTGGAGAACCGAACACTAAAAAATATTGTAGGTGCTCCTTTGTATGTTCGGAATTATGATTTACGCAGACACCTTACACATTGCACGTCAGAGAAAACGGGCACCCCAAAAAATGGGTCATTTTTGATGTCTGGTATCTCCTGAACCTGTTGTCCGATTTAAGCAATTTTTTCGATACGTTACAGCCATATTTAAAATATCGCTGTAATAATATTGTTGTTAAACAGGTACATTTTCATTGTATACCGGGTGTACGAATCAAACTGTGTTTTTTCTCAAAGTTCGCAACACTCTGCGGAATATTTTAGCATTTATGAAGTACTGAAATTAAAACCCAACTACAGCCTCAGGTCTTCATAACATTCTGTTTTTTTGATTCTTTCGCTTATATTGGATAATACAAAAGTTAGGTACTTTATAACTAGCCATGTTCTTAATCAGTACGGGGTGTTTCTAAATGAGTGCGACAAACTTTAAGAGGTAATTCTGCATAAAAAATAATGACAGTTTGCTATATAATCGTATGTCCGCAAATGCTTCGTTTCCGAGATAGGGGGTGTCGAATTTTTTCTTACAAACTGACGATTTATTATTTGCTTTAAAACCGGTTAAGATATGCAAATGAAATTTGGTGGGTTTTAAAACGTAGGTATTGCACATTTTTGACATACAATTAAGAATTTAATATTCACCAGTGGCGTGCATACGGATAATATTATCCGTCATATTACCCGTATGCACGCCAATGGTGAATTAAAAATTCTTAATTGTATGTCAAAAAACGTTCAATAACTACGTCTTAAGGCCCACCAAATTTCATTTGCAATCTCAACCGGTTTTAAGGGCAGCCAAAGTCCGAAAATTGAAGTTTTTTAGGTTATGGTTGAAAATTATTCTCTGAAATCTTCTCTTTCCAACGATATATAACACATTATAGTATAAAATATATGGTTACAAAACTATTTGTTTTCTGAACGTCTGCACTCAACTTACTGTGTATCGGTAGCTTTATAGCATATTAGAGTGTTTTATGTTTTTGCGATTTCCCGAATACTAGGTTTTTAACTTTTGATGTCAGATATTCAGCCCTGTGATGGATGACCGAAGTTATCGTTAACGTAAAGTTATCCTGTAGTTATGTTATAACCATCGAATTGGTGTGATGTATCATACTTAACTTAACTATTTGCGTTATTTCTTGACAGTTCTTGAGTTATCTGGTCACTTTATAACGCGACGTTAAACCTCAAGTTATGAGATAACTCTGTAGTTATGCAAGGTTAGGTTCATTTTTGACTTGTTTTTAGACAGAAATCAAGTGAATTTAGAAGCTAGTAATTTAATAATTAAGAATAGAAGGGTAATACAATTTTAAAAATTATACAAAAATCAAATCGAGCAATATAAGTTGAAATTTTATTTTAAGTACATACTGAGCTTTCTATCCAGAGTTGCCAGATGATATTTTATAAATCCCCCACTTAGAAACTGAAATTCCCTGAAATTGAAGCTCAAACACCTCAAAGTCTCCAAATTTAAATTGTTGCCGCATTTTAATAAATTATTAGTCAAATGAAGAGAACAGTAAAGCAAAATTCATACTACAATATCAACGAGGGCCATGGAAATAATTCATAGTTCCTATCGTCTTCGATTATATGGGAGTATAATATACAGTTCTATGTACATTCGCAAATTTAATTTACCATGACCCCTTAAAATCATCCATAATTTTCCGCCCCCAAAAAATCCCACTACAATTTCTGCTTAGAAAAATTTCAATAGACGCTTTCAAATTAACCCAAAATTTTGGGAAAATACACCAATCTGGCAACCCTGTTTCTATCTACCGTTTGAAAGCAACTTACAAACACCAAGGAACCCAAACAGCTGTTTCCTGTTCGGTCATCGGCGGTAGCCAACGACGGGTATGTTCGGAACAATCTCTCTCGCTCACTCCAACTTGTACTATTTGTACATAAGGTTCTCTTTGTTACTTCAAAATTTGTTCCTCAAAACTTCTTTCTAATATAACGTTGATGATATAACTATCTCATAACTGCGAGCGATACAGCACACCAAATTTTACCTATACAGTTATGGGCACGTTATTCCTGAGAGTTATCTTAACTTTAACTCAAACGTTAAACTTAACTTCGGTCATCCATCACAGGACTGATTTCCGGATTCGTAGATGCTATAAGGTCCAAATTTTTACAGTAGTTGTAGATAGATAATATCCAGTTCCGCGTAAGTTTTATTGAAAAATGTACAAAAACAAGTAAAATAAAAAGTAAAATCTAAACTTTTTGGGTTTCTTTTTGTAAGAGTATTTTAAAAAATTTTAAAATAAATATTTCTTTCACTCTAACTTTACAAAAATCTACGCGGAACTAAACAATGCATGTACATAGTTTCAAAATAAAACAAAAATTAGGTCTCTAAGTGCTTTGGTTACAGAGCTATGTAACATAATGTTAACATTGTCGTTAAATGGGACTTTGGGTGCCCTTAAAGCAATAAATAAATCGTCAGTTTGTTAGAAAAAATTCAACATCCCGTATCTCGGAAACGAAGCATTTGTGGACACATATTTATAAAGCAAACGGTCATTATTTTTTCATGCAGAATTACCCCTTAAAGTTTGTCGTACTTATTTAGAAACACCCTGTACTGATGAAGAACATGGCTAGTTGTTCCTAACTTTTGTGTTATCGAACATAATCGAATGAATAAAAAAAACAGAATATTAAGAAAACCTGAGGCCATAGTTGGGTTTTAATTTCAGTATTTTATAAATGCTAGAATATTCCACAGGGTGTTGCGAACTTTGGGAAAAAAACACAGTTTGATTCGTACACCCGGTATACAATGAAAATTTACCTGTTTAACAACAATATTATTACAGCAATATTGTTAAAGAATAAGGCTATAACACATTAACAAAATTACTTAAATCGGACAACAGGTTTAGGAGATACGAGACATCAAATATGACCCATTTTTTGGGGTGCCCGTTTTCTCTGACGCGCAGTGTAGTTGAATCTATTCCAAATGGAATCAAGAAAGTCGCCAGGATACATGAAGAGAGGTTCCATAAGCATCTCATCCATGAAGTACTTCAGCTTCTTGTCGACCAACCCAAGATGCGTTTAGTCCTCTTTAAACCGTTTAAGTTTGTGTAATGTGTGAAGTTGTACAAGGCTTAGTTAGTGCTGTGCATTGTAACCACAACAAAGAAGTGGGTATTTCATGAAAAAAGCTAGGATGGACCAGATGACATCTAGTTTACAAACAACTTTAGTTAATTTAGGTTAAGGGCGTAGGCGCAAAAATTTGCTCCAAATGCGTTTTAAATGCATTTAAACTTTCAAATCCTGAGAAAAATAGGAAAACCGAGTTAAATTAATTCTTTATTGTGTAAAAAAATTGCACATAGTTTTCGAAGTAACAGAGCGTAACATGGGGCTGGAAATTATCCATCCTAGTTTTGTTTTCTGGAGTATTGGATTGTTAGGGCCTAATTTTATTTGACCAACACATAGCAGATTCCAAAAGTGACTTGTACATGTAGAATATCAATATCAGATGGGATGCCATAGTTTGGAACCGACAGCTGAATATTAAAAGGAATATGAACGGCTGAAGTCGCTGAATCAAGAGGGTAACTTGGAATCGTATCACATATGTTGTCAACGACTAAAGATGGCATTGAAGATTCATATGAAGAGTTAAGCGACTTGATTTGGATATTGGTTTTGAATCGAACATTAGAAGAAACTTGACCAATACCGACAACAGGAATTTTTGCTTCATTTCTGGGCACACCTAATTTATTTAGAAGCCTGTTTGTTAGAAAATTTGATTGACTGCCACTGTCGAGCAGAGCTCTGAAAATGTTTGTTTTCTAGTTCATCAAGCACTTGGACTCGTACAGTTGACAGCAAAACACCTTCCCTGAGGACGGTGCTTGAAAGAGAATGAGAATTTAAACTAGTACTTGGTTCAGGACTAGGACTTTTAACTGATTCAAAGTGCAGTAATGTATGATGCTTTTTGCTGCACTTTTTACTTTTTCCACATTTACTCGAATTGTTTGGATGACCACTGTATAAGAAGTTGAAACAGAGAATGTTTCTTTTTTTCTCCATGCGAGATTGTACATTGTGTTTAAGGGTATAGGCGCAAAATGTCGCTTGTCAAAATGTTCAATGTGTTTTAATGTATTCAATTTTTTCGAATCCTGAGAAAACTAATAAGTATTTTTGAAAAATTTAAACGCAGAATGAAAGATTACGTTATTACCGAGGGCCGAAAGTCCCTGAAAACTTCTATAATGTTTAATTTAATAAGTTACAGTGGTAAAAAAAAGAGAGAAAATTTAGTGTGACTGTTAATTTCAAATATCTCATTCAAAAGAAACTTTTTGTTTATTCTAAAGGACTTTCAGCCCTTGGTAATAATGCAATCTTTCATTCTGCGTATAAGTTTTTCAAAAATACTTATTAGTTTTATTAGGATTCGAAAAAATGAATACATTTAAAACACATTGAAAATTTGGACAGGCGACATTTTGCGCCTATACCCTTAAACCCCTTCGTTCACGAGTTAAATTTCTGTAATCTATTTCTGTAACTAAAGTATTTTATTCAATAAGTAATGTATGGTGTCTTACAAAACAATTTTTTTCTTTAATTTATACAGAGATGAACATTGCATTTGTCAAATGTCAATATAGAAATGTCGCATGAAATATAGAAACATATATTTCACAAAATTAAATATTTTGTTCAAAATCTTTTAGATGGAGATATAGTGGAACCTCGATAACTCGGATTAATCGGGACCGCGGCCGATCCGGGTTAGACGGAGAATATGGTAAAAATTGATAAAATACGGTATACTTACAGATAAACTCCGATATAATTGACATAACATGAAATATATATTCACAGTATACATCTAAATTACTAAAAACACAAACCTAAGCAAACGGAAGCGAACAATACAAGACTGTACTACACACAATACAGTCACAATCGGAACAATGTTATGTTATTTTAGAACAGTGAAGACTAAGGCCATTGTTTAAAAAAGAATTTTTTAAATAGTCTTTTAGTCTTTTTTAAACAATGCTAAGACAGTTTGATTGAAATAAATAAAGGAATACTACTACAGGTGCCTATTGTTTCCGATAATTCAAGACAATGAACGTCGCTCTGGCATGCCGCCGTTTGCCATGAGTCATTTTTATTATCGTATAGTTCAAATTACACAAATACACATTATCTCTCAAATATTATAATATTACATACATTTTTATTTTGAATTATTGAAATGTTTGTCTGATGAAAATCGGTCCGGGTTAGCCGGACTTCTGGGTTATCGGGGGCCGACTTATCGGGGTTCCACTGTACATACAAAAAATTATAGAATAGGTTGTCCTCAATTGAGGACACAGTGAACGAAAGAAGATACTACATGTAGTGCAGTCACTGAAGGTGGATATGAGCTATTACCTCCGATTTCGTTGAACCTCCATCGATCTGCATGAAAATTGGTGAGTGGTTAGAGGATATCTCAAGGAACAAAGGTGACATGGTGCCAACTTGCGCTTTTACCCTGAGGGTGTGTGCCACCCCTTCTCGAGGGTGAAAATTATTTTATTAAAAATAATCCCATAATTCGATGGAGGGACAAATTCTAAGTAAAATTTGTTATATAAAGTTATTGAAATAAATCAAAACTTTTTGAGTTATTAAAGATCAAATATTTGAATTTTTCGTTAAAACAATGCATGTTTTTAACCAATTTTTTATAAAGAACTCAAAAACCGTAAAATATTACAAAAAAGTTATTATTACCAAAATTGAAACTAATAAAAAATTAAATAAATTCCTGACTAAAAAAATTTTTTAGTGATAACTGAAAGTGAGTTTTACAGTGCTAGTCAAAAGTCCGTACCCCCCTCGTATCTTTTGAACGGTTATACCTATAATAGTGAAATTTAGAGGGAGGAAATAAACGGACGTAAGCTTCTTAACTAGTCATGACAGGTGACGTAATAGTGACAGATGACGTTACAGAGCCACTGTGACCGATAATTTTAAATGGGACCTTATGGCAAGTGATACCTCGTTTGAAAGGTATTGAAAATACCTATTCAGTCATACTAATTTTGTTTGAGTTTAAGCTAATTTTGATGAACAAATAAAATAAATATAAAATTGTAGTTTCGCATTTAATTAATAAAAATTCAAAATTCCGCCTATGATTACTTGTCAAACAGGTTGACGTTGACGTAAAAACTACTAGAGAATTAAAAAACGTCAACTCTTTTGACAAAAAATGCATAAGCGGACATTTGAATTTTTATTAATTAAATTCGAAACTACAATATTATATTTATTTAATTTATTCACCAAAATCAAAATCAACCTAAACCCAAAAAAATTAGTATGAGTGAATATGTATTTTAAATACCTTTCAAACGAGATATCACTTGCCATAAGGTCCTATTTAAAATTATCGGTCACAGTGGCTCTGTAACGTCATCTGTCACATTACGTCACCTGTCATTACTAGTTAAGAAGCTTACGTCCGTTTATTTCCTCCCTCCAAATTTCACTATTGTAGGTATAACCGTTCAAAAGATACGAGGGGGGGTACGGACTTTTGACTAGCACTGTATATAGGTAATTCAACGTAAATTTTTTTCGGCGAGTGCCCAAATCTAAGTATTCAAACTTAAATAACGGGAAAATGATGCATTTTATAACATAAACTTATTAAACATTTCTCAAAGTACTTAGAAATATCTATCAAATGAGTCCTCGAACAACTTGAAGCATTAAAATTTATGCTCTTAAAATTTTTCAAAATTTATCTTTTAAAATTTTTTCCAAAAAATTGTATTGTTTTTTTTAATAACTCCGTTAATTTCCGTTGAAAGATAATTCCAAGGGCAATTAAATGACGTTAAATTTAATCTTTTAAACTCCTTACTTTTTTTAATAAAAGGTTAAATGGCCCGGGTTACATGGTTCTCGTAGCAAAATTTAAGCTTTAAACGTTTCTATCTCGGTTATTTTTTACCCTATAGAAATAATAAAAAGGTTAAATATCTGATACAGAAAAAACTAAAATTTGGTTATATAATATCATTTTTTACGTATGTTGAGTATTTTTGGAGTTATTATCAAAAGAAAATGAAAATTACGATCATTTTAAAAATTCTGATTTTTTAAATTATACCATTTTTTTAAAAATTTTCATTCTAAACCGGTCAAAAATATTACTTATGCTAATGTAAAGAAATTATTGTAAGGATTACTATAGATTTTAATATTTGTGGAAATGGCGTATGTTTTATTTTTCACTTTTTCCTAAAAAAACTCGAAAGGGTTCTCTTATTTTCATCATAACTTCCTTAATTTTAATGCTATTTTCTTCTGAAGCTCAGTTGATAGGTAATCCGAAGTGCTTTGACAACTGCTTAACAGGTATATTTTATAAAATGCATCGTTTCCCCGTTATTTAAGCTTGAATTCTTAGATTTGAGTACTCGTCGAAAAAAATTTACATTCAATTACCCATAACTCACTTTGACTTAACATTAGTTTAGTTCTTTAAGTGAGGAGTGTATTCAGTTTTTTATTATCTTCAATTTTGGTAATAACTTTTTTGAAAAAGCTTATAGTTTTTGAGTTATACGTGAAAAACAGGTTTAAAGCATGCATTTTTTTACGAAAAAATAAAATCTTTGATCTTCAATAACTCAAAAAGCATTGATTTATATTAATAACTTTATATAACAAATTTTGCTTATATACTGAATTGCTTATATTATGAATTTATACTTATATCGATTTATGGTATTATTTTTGATAAAATAATTTTCACCCCCGCCCTGAGAAGGGGTGGCTTCCACCCCCAAGGTAAAAGCGCAAGTTTGCATCATGTCACTTTTGTTGCTTTAGGTATCCTCTAATTACTCACCAATTTTCACGAAAATCGATGGAGGTTAAACGAAATCGGAGGTGAAAACCTTCAGTGACTCCACTAATGGTATGATCTTGTGTTGACCCTTGCACAAGATGCAGGATGACAGAGAAACATGATTGCTAACAAAAGAACGGCTTCTTGATGATTTAAAGTTAACACCTGATATCGAACTAGAAGAGCGCCTGCTGGAATCCACAGTCTGCTCAACCTTTTCCAATACATCAAGATTTGGTTTTAAGAAACATCAAGAAATCATCGAAAGATGGATCATCAAGCTTAGTTTTTTCCCAATCACGTGCTGTTTCCGAATCTATTCTCTCCATTATAATATATGTTAATAACGCATCCCATTTCTCCACCGGTTGATTGAGTGAATGTAGGTATCGAATATTGCTTGTAATAGTATCAATTAGATAACAGAGTGAAGAAGAATTTTCTTTAAGGCTATGGGTACATAATTCGCAAATATTTTACGTGTATCCCTACTTTTTCTGTCTTTACACGGCAAATTATGTGTAGTAAAATTCACACTGGTATGGATATGTAAACATTACTAGAATGTCATTCTACTTGAAAATGTCATAATTAATTTAAAAAGATGGCTTTTGAATGTTCTTGGATAACTTATTTTTATAATTGCAAATTATTAATTCAGTTAATAAATGTGATAATTTTTTCACTAACTATGTTTTCAGTGATTGTAATAATTTATTTGTACAACAAAAACTAATAATCAATCGAGAAAAGAGGAAAAGTGTTAAAGTGATTTTTTAATAATATATTGTTATTATGGAACGCTTACAATTTTGAACATCTCAACAAAAAAATACTTGGATCACAGGATATATCTGATGTATTCTCTGCTTGGATCTTCCACAAATAATACACAATAAATAACTTTTTATTAAGTTCACGTCTTTAATCAATTATTTATCAAATACACTATATATCAATAATATTTAATCAATTTCTCAAAATATTCCCGATGCAATGTCAAATATTTAAAATTGTCACTGATTGTCAGTGTGTGACTGACAATATATGCTGACAATATTATATTCGGCTGAGTGCGTTGTAAGACAAAGACAGATTTGGAAAATATTACCACGGCATTGTGTTCATTTTTTTCGAATCCTGAAAAAACCAATAAATATTTTTGAAAAATTTAAACGCAGAATGAAAGACTAAATTATTACCGAGGGCCGAAAGTCCCTTAGAATAAATAAAAAGTTTATTTTGAATGAGATATTTGAAATTAAAAATCACACTAAATTTTTCCTTAGTTTTTCACCCCTGTAACTTATTAAAATAAACATTATAGAAGTTCTCAGGGACTTTCGGCCCTCGCTAATAACGTAATCTTTCATTCTGCATTTAAATTTTTCAAAAATACTTATTAGTTTTCTCAGGATTCGAAAAAAATGAATCCCCATTTGAATAGCATTGCAGCCGAAAATACGTACCGATCCTCTTAATGTTTCTTAAACCAATTGTAGATTTTACGTGATTATGAATGAGTAACAGTTTGTTGCCGAATCTATCACAGAGAAATTTCCAAGCGAGTATGAAATATGAAGAGGAAACTGTAAGCGATGCAATGCCATTTTCAATGTTATCCGAAAAACACGATTTCAGATAATGAAACTTCCGAATGTCTGATATGTTTTAATTTTGAATAATGATTGAATTAAACGAATCGTTAAATTCAAGCCTATTCTCAAAGCAACCCGTAAACATGAGCAACTGAATTGAGGGCAATGTAACCTTTGAGTAATGAGAATTATAAAACCTATGAGACACTGATTGCTTTAAAATATGCGTTTTCAAAATCCTCCCGGTAATTTAATTCTTCGTCTGGTATTTCATCTAAACATGATTTGACTCTTTTTGAGCTACTTTTGAGATTTACCTACAAAACGAACGAAACAAAACCCGTATAATTTGTGATTATTATGGTTGAAGTATTTTTCTATTTCAGATTTCTTATTACTACAGTTTTCACAATTCAATAAATGAAATAGAAAAGAAGTATAAAAACGTTATAGAAGTATAATAACGCATCGTAATATTAGCCATTTTCCTAATTCTTATAACCGACCTAAATTTGATCTACCGTATCTATTTCTTTTGAATGACTTACCTTTCTTTGGACAATTTTAATGACACTATCCACCCACTTCCGCATACTTTTCCCATGTACAGAATCCAAGAAGTTTTGTAATTTCACTAAAAGCGCTGCATCCCTTTCGAAATCATAAAAATGGTGGTCTACCCAATGACGTAACACATTTAATACCCTAAAATAAAACAAAAAACTTAAAATATCCAATGCATTTTATAAACAGGCATGTTTTTCAATTTTAAAAATGCCAAAACAATAAAAATAATATAAATATAGACGGTTGCGTTTCGATTCAATTTGAGTCTCTTACCATTCTCATACATATGTTTCTGGGTCTATCCGTCATCAGGGAGACTTGTAAGAAGCCAAAAGACTAAACTGAATCAAAATGTATAAAATAATATACCAAAGTATGCATTTAGCGACCTCTAAAGAGGAAACATGAAGTGAGTGTCGATAGCGATTAAGGCATATTTATATTTCATTAATACAACAACAATTATTTATCTATGTAAATCACTATCATTTGTTCACCCTTTTCGTTGATAAGAACACGAAACAAAAAATCTGTTAACAATCTTTATTGTTCCTTTCACTTCCCAAATGGACACTGTTAACAAATATCTTTATTATTTTTTAATGATTTTAATTTCCAATCGTGTAGTAATATTTCTCATCACGTGTTTAATTCTGTCCAATCAGATTATTATTATAGCGGGAATATTCTACCTAGATTATTATACTGGGAATATTTTTAGGTAGATTGTTTCTGTTTAATTACAACGAGTTTCCTAGTTTTGACAACTGTTAAATTTAAGAAAATGAACCATAATAAACCATTAGTTCTGCATCTTATGTCAAATTGTCACGAGGACAATAAAAATCGGCAATTTTAAGCGCTCGAGTGTACTTCGGTAAGATTATTTCATGAATAAAACTGTATTTATAAATAATTTTAACTAATATTTTATTGATTTCTCCGTTTGAATATTTGCTAAATTATGCTGTTCACTTTGACAATTTGAAAAATGTGTGTCACATTAATTGTGATAAAAATGTCACTGAATGTTTATTTACAAATACTTGAATTTTGTATGTAAGTATTAAAAAATAATCTGTCGAATGTAACGCAAGTGACATTTTTGAAAATCATGTTTTTCCATTCAACTAACGCTATTATTGTTCAGAAGGCACTGCCAAAGTGTAGTAAGCCTATACATATATTATGTTTAAAGTATTTTTAAGCTTACTACACTTTGGCAGTACCTTCTAAACAATAATAGTGTTAGTTTAAGAGGCAACAGTAGCGATCAACAGGTAGCAACAAACGCGTTCCAAGATTGCGGCTCTAATTTTAAATATTTTGTCGAGATATTTGGCACACATATTCGTAATATAATAAATAATGGCGGTACAGAGCCCAATGTCAGAAATATGTTAGTACGTGGAGATTACTCTATAACTAAATAAAATATTGAAAAAAGGAGCCTGTACCGCCATTAAGAAGAAAAAAAAAACTTTCTTCAAATAAACTTTTTTATCCCATGCCTAGATTTTGTGTAATCTTGGAACTACTAAATTTTTTTATTTCTAACAAGAAATCGAACATATTATAACTAAATAACTAATTAGGCAACATAGAGAAATTATCACTGTCACTTTGACAAACCTGCGTCAGATTTTCTCTAATATGTTCTGTCATCTTTATCGATATCTGTTCAGTGCAGTAGTGTGTTAATTTAAGAATTCATTTTTGTCGTTTCATAGGAAAGTAGTGTTTATTGATAGTTAATTTATTATATATTTGTTGTTGTTGTATAAGTTGTTGGCCTCTTTGAAAGAATAGATTGTTGTTAATTGTGAGTTTTAGTTATATGTAGGTAGGTAAGTACATTTTACGTAAAAATATTTCGAATTCTAATGCGAGTATATAAAGTTTTAGGAGGATTTTTTATTCTAAAAATATTATCAATAGTTTAACAAAATGGAAAAAGTAAATTAAACGAAAAATAAAAAGTGAAACCTTTCAAGAAAAAGTCCATTAAAAACCGTGCCGAAATTATGCGAAAATCGAAATTTGAACAAAAAATGATTATTTATTATTGTTTTATTATTAGATATTTCATGCAAATACCTTTCTAAATACCTATCTTAACATAAAATTTTCACCCATTTTGGTTTATTTTTATAAATATCTATTTATTAATAATAAAATCGTTTTCTATTACTTCCATTTAGCGCGACTATGATATTGTCAAAATATTAATCTAAGAGAATGTCAAAGATTACCACTGTTGCCAAAGTTTATGATACTATCTCCCGAAATTATATTTTGTTGCTACCTGTTGATCGCTACTGTTTACTCTTAATGGAAAAGCATGATTTTTTTCGCCAAAAATGTCACTTAAGTTACTTTGCCAAAAATGTATCGATATCACGCGATAGTAAGAATAAATAAAAAAATAATGCTTCAATTTGTTTCTCAAACTTGTTTCCATCCGGCAGTAGTCACTCGAGCCCCGCGAGCTTTCGTGTCTATTGCCAGGCAACAAGTTTTTGAAAAATTGTCGCATTATTGTCAATGTATTCTCACTCTCTTGTGATATTAATGTTGATAACTTTTTTCGACAATTTCCCTTCGTCAAGTATTACGTAAGATTCCCTTCGTCAAGTATTACGTAAGATGCCCTTCGTTGCTACGCAAAAATGAACATTTAACGAGAACTGGTCAAAGAGACCACGAACAGGTTTAGCAAATATTCAGGCGAAGATATCAATAAAATATTAGATAACATGATTTAAAAAGACAGTTTTATTCATGAAATAATCTTACTGAATTACACTTGAGCTCTTAGAAATTACCGATTTGTTTTGTCCTCGTGACAATTTGACATAATTTCCATTAAAACGGTCAAATTCAGACCTGTGGTGTATTATTACCGAATTTATTGAAGTGAAAACTTCTTTAGGGACGTTGTGCGATTTTTGGATAGGGGAAAAAGCATTGAATTCGAGACCGTCATCACTTATGCTATATATATATTATTCGTATGTATATATAAATTGTATAGAAGTATTTAAATTTAAAATAAATGTAAAACCTATTTTAGGATAGGGAAAAAAGATTTATTTCGCGACTGTCATCTCTTCGACGAAATAAATTTTGCACGTATCTATATTATGTGTATCTATACATAAATTGTATAGAAGTATTTAAATTTAAAATAAATGTAAAACCTATTTTTCGATAGGGAAAAAGGATTTATTTCGCGACCGTCATCGCGACCGTCATCTCTTCGGCGAAATAAATTTTGTATGTATATGTATTGAAGTGAAAACTTCTTTAGGGACGTTGTGCACTTTTTGGATGGGAAAAAGTATTAAATTGGCGACCGTCATTGCGACCGTCATCGCCTCGAAGAAATAAATTTTTGAAGTGAAAATTTCTTTAGGGACGTTGTACACTTTTTAGATAGGGAAAAAGTATTGAATTAGCGAACGTCATCGCTTCGGCAAAATAAATTTTTAAAGTGAAAACTTCTTTTGGGGACGTTGTGCACTTTTTAGATGGGGAAGAAGTATTGAATTAGCGATCGTCACCGCTTCGGCGAAATAAATTTTTGAAGTGAAAACTTCTTTAGGGACGTTGTGCACTTTTTGGATGGGGAAAAATATTAAATTAGCGACTTTTATCGCTTCGACGAAATAAATTTTTGAAGTCAAAAATTTCTTTAGGGACGTTGTGCACTTTTTGGATGGGAATAAATTACTAAATTAGGGACCGTCATCGCTTCGACAAAATAAATATTTGAAGTGAAACTTATTTAGGGACGTTGTGCACTTTTTCGATGTAAAAAAGTATTAAATTAGCGACTATCATCGCTTCGACGAAATAAATATTTGAAGTGAAAACTTCTTGAGGGACGTTGTGCACTTTTTGGATGGGGAAAATTATTAAATTAGCGATCGTTATCGCTTCGACGAAATAAATTTTTGAATTGAAAATTTCTTTAGGGACGTTGTACACTTTTTGGATGGGGAAAAAGTATTGAATTTGCGACCATCATCACTTCACTGAAATAAATTTTGTACATATATAAATTATGTGTATGTATACATAAATAGCATAGGGCATACGCATTGCGTATTAGTGCGGAAGATTCGTGCAAATATTATAAGAATTGCACATTTATTGATACAAGCATATAATTTGGTCCACATATACTGTACATATAAAGGTTCAAATTTAGATATGAGGCCATCTCAGATTTTGCCTTTTACAAAAATGGCGGTCATTCAAAATGGGCGGCTAGACATATGTGACTAATAGCACGATCTTTTGAATGAAAAGTCCGATTTCAACCAAATTTGGTACATAGGTTCTTTTTGTGATTTACAAGATCGATGTCGTGAACTGGAAGAATCGGTTTACCAGAAGTTGTATTTTTTCTGGTTTTTTATGTAAAACTATTTTATATTATGTAAATAATTTATTTTCAATTTTTTCATCCTGTATATATTAATTTTTCAAAATGGTAATACCACCATTGAAAAGAGCGTAAGAATATGTTTTACAAAATATTTTGAACTTTTTAGTTATGTTAATTACCATTTAATAAATACATAACGTATTTTCACATGTACCTATTTGTGGCAGATTCGTGCAAATATTATAAGAATTATTGTGCATTTAATGGTAGAAGCACATAATTTGGACCATATATACTACACATACAAAAGTTCAAATTTAGATATGAGGCCATCTCAGATTTTGTCATTTACAAAAATGGCGAGCATTCAAAATGGCGGCTACACATATGTGAATAATAGCACGATAACTTTTGAACGAAAAGTCCGATTTAAGCCAAATTTGGCATCAAGGTTTTTTTTTTGAATGAATAAGATCGAGGTCTTGAACCGGAAGAATTGGTTTACCAGAAGCTGAATTTTTACTGTTTTTTATGTAAAAATATGTTGTTTTTTTTTCAATTCTTTCACCCTGTATATATTAAGTTTTCAAAAAGGTAATACTGCCATTGAAGAGAGTGTAAAAATACTTTTTAGGAAAGATTTACCATTTAATAAATGCATATCGTATCTTCACACGTACCTATGTGCGGCAAATTCATTTTAAATGCCCGCCATTTTTGTAAAAGACAAAATCTGAGATGGCCTCATATCTAAATTTGAATCTTTGTATGTGTAGTGTGTGTGGTCCATATTATATGCTTTTACCATTAAATGCACAATAATTCTTATATTATTTGCACGAATCTGCCGCACATAGGTTCACAGGTACATATGAAGATAGGTTATGCATTTATTAATTGGTAATTAACATAACTAAAGAGTTCAAAATATTTCCTAAAAAATACTTTTACACTCTTTTCAACGCCGATATTAACTTTTTGAAAAATTAATACATACAGGGTGAAAGAATTAGTAAAAAAACAACATGTTTTACATAAAAATTAGGAAAAACACAACTTCTTGTTAATCGACTCTTCTGGTTCAAGACCTTGGTCTTACACATCAAAAAAATAACCTATATACCAAATTTGGTTGACGTCGGACTTTTCGTTCAAAAGTTATCGTGCTATTAGTCACATATGTACAGTCGCCATTTTGAATGCCCGCCATTTTTGTAAAACGTAAAATCTGAGATGGAGTTATATTTAAATTTGAACCTGATGGCTGTAGTATACGTGGTCCAAATTATGTGCTTCTACCATTAAATGCACAATAATTCTTATAATATTTGCACGAATCTGCCACACATAGGTACATGTGAAGATACGTTATGCATTTATTAAATGGTAATTAACATAACTAAAAAGTTCAAAATATTTTTTACAAAATATTTTTACGCTCTTTTCAATTGCGGTATTACCATTTTGAAAAATTAATATATGCAGAGGGAAAAATTGAAAAAAAAAACATATTTCTACATAAACAACCAGTAAAAACACAACTTCTGGTAATAGGCTATTGATTATGTTCAAAATAAGAGAGCTAAAAGGAACTACAACGTTAACGGTATTGTATTGTCTTGTATGGTAAATAGACCTCTAAATTATAAAAAAACCGCGGAGTGCTACCATTTAAATGGGTGCGTTTTTGAGAAAGGGGTGAATTAGTCCCTAGGCACAGGGTGAATTAGGGTGAGTTCTATGCAATTTTAGGTCAAACACGTCTACAGGAAAATTGTTCCAGGTTAAACTTACAATCGAAATATTATATTTTATTGTCAAAAATAGTTTTTCTTACAAAAATATATTCAAAAGAAAAGCAAGAAAAAAACACGAAAGAAAGCAATTTTGTTTTTTGCCCCATAACTTTTTTCCACATGGATATAGGTATAGGCATTGCTTTAGCAGAAAATAACTTCCGTCCTTTCTCTTTAAAATGAAGTTTGCTAGGATTCTCTAAGATTTACAATTTTCGAAATAGGATTTTTTAAACTTCTCCGCTCACAGCATTTTTGTGTAATTTTCCCCATTATTTCGCAAAAATTGTTCTGTAACTTTTTACTACGCATTTCTAGGTATATGCAATGGTACATTTAGTAGAAACAGAAGTCAATTACCTTTAAACTGGTCTGCTGTATAAGGTTATAAGGCTCTTTTTAAGCAAGTTATGCTTTTTCAAGGTTTCATACTTTTAAAGATTTTTTATATTTGTAATGATTATTTTTTAAAATTATCATTATGACTTTTTTCTTGTATATTTAGGTATATACATTGTGGAATAAAAAAAGCTCATTTTCTTTACTTTAAAATGGTGTATTGCAAAAAATTCTAGGACAATTTTTAAACACGATATCCATATGATATCCAACAGTATCCGTAATTTGACAAAAATTTAAATTTTTTTTATTGTTTTCAATTAGAAAAATATGATTGCATATTATAACATAATTTTTAATTCCAAATAACTTATCTTATTAACACTTTTCGATATTATGAAATATAAAGGTACTTTACTCTTAAGCGAAATTCATATTTTTTAACATACCTCGTACACTATTGATAACAATTTATATCTGATGATTGCATCTTAGGTATTAGACTGTATAGAGCATTTTATAAAGAATATTTTTTTTATAAAGTTAATAATAAAAAGAATGTGTGTGTACTTTGTACGCACGTAAGAAGTTATACTTCTATTATATGATTATATGATTATAAACGAAATTAATATACTTTTTATTTATATTTTATTTAAATATTAAATTAATTTATACTTACTACTTCTCAAACATTTTTATTAAAACAGTGCCAAAAATTAAAATAATAAAAAAATAAAACACACACAAACACACTAAAAATGCCACAAATGATTTCTGAACATTAATTGTCGGAAAAATTTTTAACTAAATACGTATTTTCTGAAAATAAAATTATATAATAAATATACTTACAATCATAAAATGTATAAAAAAAAAATAAAAAAATAAAAGTTTCTATTGGGATTCGAACCAACTTACCACGCGGCTGGTATTTGCGTTGTATTGGGATTCTCTCGCATTAAAACTGCGCCACAGAGACAGCTTGTCATTATGTGCGAAGATCGTCTAACTAAACAGATTAACCTTTTGACATTTTTAACTTATGTAAATTAAATTATTTTGATTTTGAATTGAAATGATTTAGAATTGAAAAAATAACACAAAACATAGAGTAAGAAGACAATATATTATGTAAATATAAATATAAATTATGTAAATAAAAGTATTACATACTACTTATATATTTTGGTAGGTTCAAGGTAGGTATCGGAGCCCGTATAACGACTAATAAATTTCGCAATCACTTGCGTCGTGCAAAGTGGCTATGTTCAAATATCATAACAAAATTTGATCAACTATTTATAAAACACTTACCAGTGAAAGATTCTTTAGCTTTGAATAAGCGAGATCTGCGGCACTCATACTAGTCACAGTTTGATGAGCTTTCACATTGGCATGAAACAATCATCTCTTCTATGTAAATAAGTCCAAAAATATAATATGAAAACTATTTAAAAAGGCAGTATAACCATTAACTAACTTTTTGTTTGTTGTTTCTCTTCCTACAAATTTTAAAACGCAACAAGCATACATTATAACCAAACGCAGTCCCACAGCTGTGCCACAGCTGCCATATTGGATAATTTTTGTCATGTCATTTGAACATCCAATCAGAACAAGGTTATAATGCGCATGCGCCCGGTCGCTAGGTTTTCCCATATAAAATTTCACCGTCATTACGCCCGTAAAGAAGTATAACTTCAAAAAGTTTTCCATATGGTTCCACTTTAGTGGGACCTATTGCATGTGTATAATATGTCACATTTTGATATCTTATTTAAAAATAGTCCCAGAACTTTTTACGATACACCATTTTAAAGTAAAGAAAATAAGCTTTCTTTTTTATTAGACAATGTATATACCTACATATACAATAAAAAAAGTTATAATGAGAAATTTAAAAATAATCGTAAAATATATCAAAAATCATTACAAGTATAAAACTTTGAACAACCATATCTTGCTTAAAAATAGTCATACAGCCTCTTACGATAGACCGTTTTAAAGGTAATTTACTTTTCTTCCTACTAAATTTAACATTGCATATACCTAAAGATACCTAGAAAAAAGTTACAGAACAATGTAAGAGAAGTAACAAGAAAAATGGGCCAAAATCGCTGTGAGTTGCGAACTTTGAAAAATCCCGTTTTGAAAACCATAAATCATAGAGACTTCCTCTAAACGTCATTTTAAAGAGTAAAGACGGAAGTTTTTTTCCTGTGAAGAAATGTCTATATCTATATCCTCGTGGAAAAAAGTTATGGGCCAAAAAGTAAAATTGCTATCTTTTGTGTTTTTTTCTTGCTTTTCTTTTGAATATATTTTTGTAAAAAGAAATATTTTTGACTTTAAAATGTGATGTTTGGATAGTAAATTTAACCTGGAACAATTTTGCTGTAGATGTGTTTGTACCAAAAGTGCATAGAACTCACCCTAATTCGCCCTGTGCCTAAGGACTAATTCACCCCTTTCTCAAAAACGCACCAATTTAAATGGTAGCACTCCGCGGGTTTTTATTTAGAGGTCCATTGACTATATGAAACAATAAAACCCCGTTAAAACTTAACGTTGTAGTTCCTTTCTAAAATACATAATCAATAGCCTATAAACCGATTCTTCTGGTTCACCATATCCATCTTGTAAATCAAAAAGAGAACCTATATACCAAATTTGGTTAAAATCGGACTTTTCGTTCAAAAGTTATGGTACTATTAAACACATATGTATAGGGGCCATTTTGAATGCCCGCCATTTTTGTAAAAGGCAAAATCTGAGATGGCCTCATATCATAATTTGAACCTTTATATGTGTAGTATATGTGGTCAAAATTATATGCTTGTATCATTAAATGTGCAATTGTTTCACATATCGGCCGCACTATATATCGTATATGATATAGGTATAGCACTTCTTTTAGGATGGGGTAAAAGCATTGAGCTCGTAATTTATATACTATAAGAAGTTTTCACTTCTGTCGGCACTCCCACGAGTGCCTTCAATTTTTTTTTAACGTTTTACGTTAAGTTAAGATAACTGTCTCGAGAACTTTTAACGTAAATTCCGTGTGATCTATTGCTCACTGGAGAATGTGAGGAGTAATTGTAGTACTCCTCAAATCACAGCTGTATGGTAGTATACAGGGTGTTTCATAACAATTGTCCATATCGTAACTGGAGAAACCTTAGCACAAAATACGAAGATTTAACCTTCTTTTTCCTTACCGAGATACAGAGTGTTTTATTACAAATGTTCTAAAATTATTTTAGCCCATAAAACACCTTTAGCCCATGGTTTAATATTTTTTGTTCAAACTTGACACACAGCTAGGGTACTTTAACTAGTCTTAAAAGATAGTTTTCCGCTGTTACCAGGCGCGTGCTGTAGGGATATATACTTCCTTTTCCCCCTTACAATCTTCGCCACTATCGTAATAATCATTTCAGCATGTTTTTTTGATTCTTTGTTACTTTTTACATAAATATCATCCTTTTGTCTCATTGCGATAGAGTAAGTAGTTTTCAAGTTATTTGCGTTTTAATGTAATGGATTCAATAAGATTATGTATTTTAAATAATTTATAATCTTATTGAATGTAGTTTAAAGTACATAGTCTTATGGAATTCATTATCTTTAAACGTAAATAACTTGAAAACTACTTTATCACAATGAGACAAAAGGATGATATTTATGTAACAAGTAACAAGGAATCAAAAAACATGCTGAAATGATTATTACGACAGTGGCGTAGATTGTGAGGGGGAAAAGGGGGCGAAAATGAAGTATATATCCCTACAGCACGCCCCTGGTAACAGCGGAAAACTATTTTTTAAGACTAGTTAAAGTACCCTAACATGTGTAAACTGTGTGTCAAGTTTGAACAAAAAATATTAAAAGGTGCTTGAAAAATGGGGTAAAATAATTTTAGAATATTAGAATATTTGTAATAAAATACTCTGTATCTCGGTAAGGAGGAATATTTTATTTAAGTGTTTTGGGATAAATCTTCGTATTTTGTGCTAAGGTTTCTCCAGTTACGATATGGACAATTGTTAATGAAACACCCTGTATACATACCACTAAACAGCAGTAAAATTCCTGGATGTAGTCCTGTCGCCAGTAGGGGTACAACGGCCTCCTTAATTCAGATGGACTTACCCAAGTTTTCTTTATGTATTTTGACCCGTAGAACACGAATTTTTTGGTTAACATTCGATCTGGATGTCGATAAGATTGTTATAAACAAAGAACTTGAGGAATCACATAACAGCGATTTTCCGCAAAACAAAACATTTTTTTGTATTTTTTGGGCCATTCTAAGCGAAAAATGTTTTTACAAGTTTTTTCGTAGGATGCATAGTTTTCGACATAAACGCGGTTGAACTTTCAACAAATCGAAAAATTGCAATTTTTGAACCCGAATAACTTTTGATTGAAAAATAAAATAGCAATTCTGCTTACCGCATTTGAAAGTTCAAGTCAAATTCTATCGGTTTTGATGATTTTCATTGCTAAAAATTAATTTTTTTATTGTTAAACAAAGCTATAAACACATAGTGATTGAATGATGTTTTCAATGCATTTCTAATTTGAAATCGAACAAGTAGGCGCGCATACAGAATTTCTACGTATATTACTACGTACATTAAAACGCATGCATTGGGCACGGGGAACACTATGTGTTTATAGCTTTGTTTAACAAATAAAAACTTAATTTTTAGCAATGCAAATAATCAAAACCGATAGAATTTGACTTGAACTTTCAAATGCAGTAAGCAGAATTGCTATTTTATTTTTTAATCAAAAGTTATTCCGGTTCAAAAATGTCACTTTTTCGATTTTTTGAAAGTTCAAACGTGTTTACCTCGAAAAGTATGCATCCTGCGAAAAAACTAGTAAGACCATTTTTTGCTGAGAACCACCCAAAAAATACAAAAAAATGTTTTGTTTTGCCAACAATCGCTGTTATGTAACTCCTCAAGTTCTTTGTTTATAACAATCTTATCGACATCCGGATCAACTGTTACCCAAAAAATTCGTGTTCTACGGGTCAAAATACATAAAAAAAATGGGTAAGTCCATCTGAATTAAGGAGGCCGTTGTACCCCCCCTGGCGACAGGACTAATGTTTATAAATTTAAAAACATATCTTTATTCTTGGATTTCCCTATTTGTCTTTTGTACAATTTTTCTATTTTTAAAAGTGTGTATTACCGTTCTACTTTTTATTTTTAATTATTGTTTTAATTTTATTATTACCTACGTGTTTTTAATTGCTATTTATTCACTACATTCCTAAAACAGGTCAAAAGATAAACCTAACCTTACAAATCCTTACATAACTACAAAGTCATTTCGTAGCTTCACGTATAACATCCCGTTATAAAGTGCCAGTTGATACATCAGATAACTCAAGAAATGTCAAGAATTAAGCAAGTATAGTAATAGTTAAGTTAAATATGATACATCACGCCAATTCGACGATTATAACATAACTACGGGATAACTTTAAGTTATATTTAATTTTGGTGACACATAACAGGGCTGAATGTCACTCGGGATACAAATCGGTAATTTTAGAGCTCTTGTGTAATTACTAATGATAATGTTTTTTCTCCATCCCTTTCTTCCCCTCAGTTGTAACATTCAATATAGTCCATTTACTCACGGTTTTTACTGTACATTTTAAAGAACCGCTTGGATTGACATGAAATTTGGCATAGGCATAACTAACATGTCAAAGAAAAAAAGTGATATTGTGCCGATGTGTGCTTTTGCCCTGGGGGTGAGTTTCACCACTTCTCAAGAGTGAAAAAACATATGTTCAAGACAAAAATTGGTTAAGAAATGGCTGTTCAAAACAAAACAAAATAAGCACTTTGAACCGATGAAACTTACAGATCATATATAAACAATACATAATAAGTAAAGTAACTTATGAAGTGGTAACGATTAATTTCATTTGGGATGCTAATTAGGGAGTGACTTTCACGATTTCTCTTACCAAAAAATAAAAGGGACCAACATTATTTTGAGCTTAACTTACTTTTGCTGTTAGAAACGTAAAAAAACAAAAATAAAGCTTTTTTATCTACTCTATCTCATATTATGTATATGTTTTTAAGAGATAACGGTAGTTTTGTTTTAATTTGATTCAGAGTTGGACCACCATCTCCAGATAGCTATTTTTGCATCCCATGCGTCCTCGGTGGAGCTATGCAGTCACAACTCTAAGTGTGACTGCAGTCAGTCAGTCAGACTGCTGAGTAAAAAACTCACTAAAGATTCTAGAGATTAGAAGTAAAGATTAAGAGAGAAAAACTCACTCAAGACTAAGTGTGACTGCAGTCAGTCAGTCAGACTGCTGAGTTGTGACTGCATAGCTCCACCGAGGACGCATGGGATGCAGAAATAGCTATCTGGAGATGGTGGTCCAACTCTGAATCAAATTAAAACAAAACTGCCGTTATCTCTTTTTCATCTTTACTCAGAATTGAGTATTATAAACTGTCTTTCGGTCCTTTTCCTTGACGAAGGGAAGGTAAATGCGTGGCCAAAGTGTCCTCTATTTGCTTTCTCCTATTTTCGTCGTCTCTGTGTTTATATATTGTAAAAGCCTGAGATACAGGATACAGGCAATCATCCACAACCGAGTTTATCAAAAGTTGGGAGTCAGATATTAGTAATACACAGATGGGGTTCAGAAAAGGACTAGGTACTCGAGAAGCTCTCTTCGGTTTGAATGTTCTTACACAAAGATGCCTAGACGTTAATCAAGAAGTACATGCATGTTTTATCGATTTTGAAAAAGCGTTTGACAGAGTACGCCACGATAGGCTAAGAGACATTCTTGAAAGAAAAGACATAGATAATAAAGATCTGCGAATAATTCTCAACTTATATTGGAATCAGAAAGCTAACATCAAAATAGAAAACGAGATATCAAAAGCAATAGAAATACGTAGAGGAGTAAGACAGGGATGCATTTTGTCACCACTGCTATTTAATGTATATCTCTAGTGTTAGGGCAAAAGGACTTAAGTCCATTTTTGGCCAAAATGAGTTATCTACACATTTGGTTGTAAATTGTGAAGAAGTTTGTTTTGGTAAAAAAGAATTAAGTCTATCTTAAAATTTAAGGTTTTTATTAAGACTGGTTCAACGAACATAAGTTACATCAGGCTATTTTTGTTTGAGCAAATGAACATATGTAACTTTAAATCCTTTTTACCGAATGCTATTTTTTTAGTTTTGTCCGATATCAACGACTTATGAAACTTAAGTCCTCTGTATCAATAGTCCACACATAGGTGCCGATGTAAGTGTTTATGACATAAATCTTCATGATCGTGCTAAAACACTCAGTTGTTGTTTGATAAACGCTAAAAGTTTTCTTATTCTTCTTCTGTTTCTTTTTATAGGAGCAGCTTCCTCTTATATCGGGCATGAACCAATTGCTCACCGTGGTGCAAATGAGATTGCTTCTTGTCTTTTCAAGGAAATAATGAACCTGCCACCTGAAGTCAGTAAAATAACCTTTTACTCAGATACATGTGCAGGGCAGAATAAAAATTTCCACGTAGCTGCCATATTCATGTCAGTCCTGCAAATCAATAAATGAGATCAACCATAAATTTATTATCTCTGGGCATTCACACATGGAATGCGATGTCGACCATTCCCTTATTGAAAAACAGAAAAAAAAATCGGGAATGGAAATTGCTCATCCTCATGATTGGGCAACTCTCAATAGACGCACAAAAAAAAACGTCCATTTAAGGTCACTGAATTAACTTCAGATGGCTTCTACGATTTTGCTGCTTTATTAAGGACAACGTTTGTAAAGAAGCAAAAAAATGTTGATGGAGAGTTGTTCAAATTGCAGAAATGTCGTTGGCTGCAATACAGAAAAAAATATGCTACAATATTTTATAAGAGTTCTCTGGAAGAGTCAAAAAATTTTAAGGAAATTAATTTTACTAAAAGAGGTCGACAAAGTGCAATAGAACTCAAGAAAAAGTATGATGGGTTAATACCTATAGCTCTTGAAAAACAGCAACATCTTCTAGATCTCTTACCGTTCGTACCAGAAGTATACAAAATTTTTTATCAAGAACTGCCAACTACAAGTATGATGAACGATAAGGACCCAGATTTAGAGTAGTTTGTTTCTGATGACGAATAACTTCATCATAGTTATATTATAACATAAAAACTAAATATTACTGTTATTAAAATGTAAAATTGTGTATTTAATATGATTAAAATATCAGGTCAAAAAAACTTAACTATTTTATTCTTTGATCCAAAGGACTTAAGTCAGATCAAACTTTATTATTTTACAATATTTCATTATCATTATTTCATATCAATATAATGTTATTAAAATGTAAACTTGTGTATTTAATATAATTAAAATATCTGGTCAAAAAGACTTAAGTATTTTATTCCCTGATCCAAAGGACTTAAGTCAGATCAAACTTTATTATTTTACAATATTTCATATTAAACTATATTATGTATTGTAAATAAGCTATTTTTGACCCATATGTGCTGACACAATATTTAATTAGAATAAAAATAGATTTAGCATGTTTCATCAAATCTTTAAAAATTATTTCTGCAATATTCCATTTACTGACTTAAGTCCTTTTACCCTAACGCTAGAAATATAGTGAAAGCATCCGTCAGGAAGCCCTTTTGCAAGCAAATGAAGGAATCGTAATCAATGGAGAGGTTGTAAATAATATTCGATACGCAGACGACACTGTACTAGTTGCAAGAACAGTAGAAGAATTACAACGATTACTTACAAACATAAATATTGCTTGCAACAATTATGGCATAAACATTAATATCAAAAAAACCAAGTATATGGTCTTCAGTAAAATCATGACACAACCAGCACATATTAGTATAAACGGCATTCAAATTGAAAAAGTATCAAGTTATAAATACTTGGGAACTTTAATAAACGAAACTGGAGACCAAAACAATGAAATAAAAAGAGTATCGAAATTGCCAGTGCCACCTTCATAAAGATGAGAAAATTCTTCTGCAACAGAGATATAAGCATCCCTCTACGATTAAGAATGCTAAGTGGCTACGTATTTAACACGCTATTATACGGTGTAGAGGTCTGGACTCTCAAACAGAACAAGATAAAAAATATTGAAAGTTTCGAGATGTGGTGCTACCGTCGAATGCTGAAGATAAGTTGGGTTGAAAGAATCACAAATCTTGAAGTAATACGAAGGATAGGAAGAGACCCAGAAATTTTATTAACGATAAAACGAAGAAAACTCGAGTATTTGGGTCACCTGATGAGAGGTCATAAATACGCATTACTTCAAAATATAATGCAAGGAAAAATAGAAGGAAAACGGAATCCAGGCCGTAGAAGAATGTCGTGGATGCGGAATTTGAGAGAGTGGTTTGGCTGCACCACTAATGAACTTTTTAGGTCAGCTGTAAACAAAGTCAGGGTAGCCTTGATGATTTCCAATCTCCGATAGGAGTGGCACAAGAAGAAGAAGAGATACAGGATGCAGCCAGAAAGCAGTTTATTAGCGAAAAGTCTTGGATTTAAAATATTGTTTATTATATTTTTAATTTCAATTATTCTAATTGTTTAAAAAGTAGTAAACTTTGTATCTGGGGCTTTTCGTTGTTTTCCTCGTATTATAAGTTTTTAGTTTGTGAAAACTGTCATTATAGATAGCAGTGCGTGAAGGGCTTAAAGTAATGCATATGCAATAACAAAATCTTCTTGTGAATTGCTACTCAAAGTCATTACTTCAAAAACTATCGTACAACACGTGTCTACAAACCTACTTTAGGCCCGGCGCAAATTGAACCTAAGCGAGACACAACCTGCACCGGCGGACTGCGTAGACCGTTCTGTCCTACTATCAGTTCATGAGTTCGCAGGTCTAGCTTGGGAAGGTTTGTCATCGGCGTACAGTTTTCTTGTATCGTGGGACGCGTGACTCAATTCTCAGTTGTGTTTTTGTTTGCGAGATGGACGTTGAAAAGCTGATAGAACTCGTTCGAAATTGTCTCATCGTATATGATACCAGCCACGATGATTATATGAGGACGAAATTAAAAGACGAGGTATGGAAGAAGATAGGAAACGAACTGAATACGAATGGTAAATACAATTTACTGTGATAAATAAAAATATTAGTACATATATAATCAAACCCCAACACCGCTTTGTCATTAAAATTCTGCTAACTTTATTACGTACTCGTAGACAAAATAAACGGCGATACCAGATATGCCTTTACAAGAACACATTTTATTAGAAAAAAAAGTTACTTAACGACGTTCTACACCTTCGGCAAAGAATTAAGGATTTGCATGAAATTTTAGTATGTTATCTCTCTCTCTCTCTCTCGTTCCATCCCTCCTTGTGGAGTATTGGGCGCTTATGCGTTTCTTGGCCAAAAGTGTAAGATTGCTGTCTGGCCGGGACAGCGCATCTTCTTTTGTTTTTATTCTCTGGATAAATTGTCAACTAATTCCCTCCACTCTCTTCTATCTTTTGCTCTCTTTTTGACTTCGCCCCATCTTAGTCCAATTTTTCCGTGTTCTCTCGTTGTTGTTCTTTTCCAGCTGTTGTCTGGTCTGCCCCTCTTTCTTTTCCCCTCTGGTTGGTATTCAAGTGCTTGTCTTGCTATGCTGTTTTGGTCTTTCCTTAAAGTGTGGCCGATCCATTTCCATTTTTTTTCCTTGACTGATACGTTAGTTTGCTTTGTCCTTTCCCATAGTTCTGTATTAGTTATTTTGTTTGGCCAGTATATTTTCAGGATTTTTCTTAGAGATTTGTTTACAAATGTTTGTAGTTTTTTAGTTGTATTTTCGTCCTGTTTCCATGTTTCTGTTCCATATAGCAGTATACTTTTAATGCAACTGTTAATAGCCCAGTAAATGAACGGGAAATTCGGCGATACCGTGTAATTTTCAGGGGCAACTCCGAATTGCATGAAAATTTGGATTTAGGTTCTACTTACCCTCCACTTCAAAGTTGAAATTGTGCCGTTGGTTGCTTTTACTCGGGGGGGGGGGGATGACAGTCTCCCCTTCTCGGGGGTGAAAAAACATACGTTCAAGATAATACAGGAAATGGATAAATTGACTGATTTTAAGCAACTTTTGTTCTATAGAGTTTTTACGTAAGTCAATACTTTTCGAGATATTTGCCATTGAAAATGTTGATTTTTCAATAAAAAAAACTACGTTTTCAGACGGTTTTTCGCAAATAACTCAAAAAGTAAATATTTTATCGAAAAAAATATTATTAGCAAAAATGTAGCTTATAAAAAGCCCAAAAAAATGGGGTATCAGTAAAGTCTAACAATCAAATAAAAACAAAGTTGTAGCTCATGAAAAATACGTTCTTATTCGTCTAATTTAAAATCGAATATTTCAAGGTGAAATCGCCGAAAAATTAAGCACTTTTCGGGAAAACCCCATTTAAACTTTTTTAAAGTGTTTATAAAAAGCTTTGTTTTAATTGTTAACAAAAGTTTTAGCATTAAAAATAAGCGAGTTACGCTCAAAATAAAGTTGGCCCTCTTTTTTTTGTAAAAAATCATGAAAATCTCGCCGTGTTTAGCTCCCCAAATGAAATTAATCGCTACCGCTTTACAAACAATTTACTTACCTATCTATTTTTTATATGATCTATCAGTCTCACCGGTTTAAAGTGTTTATTTTTGAAAGGGTTATAATTGAGAAAGCTTGAATGGGTCACTAATCACGAGTGTATGCAAATTTTGAAGAGCCATATCTTAACCAATTTTTGTCTTACGGAGAAACAAAATGAAACTAGCATATTTATAATAGCAAAACCTACATTTTTTTAATCTTTAAGATTTTTCTTATCACTAACACATTTAAGTTATTTTGAAAAAATGAAATTTTTCAAAAATTTTTAGAAAATTTTTTTTTACTATAAAACCAAATGTTTTCAGAAATAAGCACTCCAAACCAATCAAACTTACATATCATATAAACAATACACATACAGTTAAAATAGATGGTAAAGCCAAACGATTAATTTCATTTAGGGTGCTAAATAGAGGGAGGTTTTCACATTCTTTTTTACCAAAAAAAAGGGGCCAACTTTTTTTTTCAGTGTAACTCGTTTATTTTTGATGCTGTAAACTTTTGTAAAAAACAAATAATAAGCTTTTTTCGATACTTTAAAAATGTTAATAATATTTTCCCGAAAAACGCTTCTTTCTTCGGTGATTTCGCGTTGAATTACTCGATTTGGAATTAGACGAATAAGAACTTATTTTTCATGAGCTACAACTTTGTTTCTACTCAATTTGTAGACTTTATTGGTGCACCATTTTTTTCATTTTTTTATAAACTACACTTTTGCTAAAAATATTTTTTTCGATAAAATATTTACTTTTTGAGTTATTTGGGAAAAACAGTCTGAAAACGTAGTTTTTTTGTCGAAAAATCAACATTTTAAATCGCGAATAACTCGAAAAGTATTGACTTACGTAAAAATTTTTATAGAACAAAAGGTGCTTAAAATAAGTCAATTTATCCATTTCCGGCATTATTTTAAACAGGCGTTTTTCACCCCCCGAGAAGGGGTAAATGTCACCCCCCGAGTAAAAGCAACCAACGGCACAAATTCAGCTTTGAAGTGGAGGGTAAGTAGAATCTAAATCCAAATTTTCATGCAATTCGGAGTTGCCCCTGGAAATTACACTCCAAAACGGTCATTTATTGATTTTAATTTTTGTTGTTTCCGATATTTCGTTTGTTTGCCAAATTCTATTTAAAGCGTTGAATGCGTGTTGCGCCTTTGTTATTCTCGTCTGTATATCCTTTTTACACCTCCCGCTCCTTTCCATGACAGATCCCAGATATGTGAACTTGTCTACCTCTTCTACTTCTTTACCGTTTATCATTATTTTATTATTTGGATGGTTATTATTTTTTAAAAGTTTAGTTTTTTCTGTGTTTATTCGAAGTCCGATCGTGTCGGAGTACTGTGCCAATTTGTCAATTTTTGCTTGCATATGATTTCGGTCTTCAGTTATCAGACAGATGTCATCTGCAAATTCGAGATCTTCTAACTGTTTGAAAAGGTTCCACCTGATGCCTGTTCGATCGTCGATTACTTTTCTTATTACCCAATCTATCATAATAAGAAATATGGTAGGGGATAGTACACAACCCTGTTTGACTCCACTTACTATGGATATTTCTTCTGTTACTTCACCTGAATGTTCTAGTTTGGCTTTGTATCCTTCGTAGAAGAGTTAATAAAGTTTATGATTTTTTGTGGTATCCCATATAATCTAAGGATTTTCCTTATCTGTGCCCTATTTACACGGTCAAAGGCCTTTTCGAAGTCGATAAAACTCACATCTATATCTTTATTCCATTCATTTGTTTGTTCCAAGATAATTCTAAGGGTGTAAATGTGATCAATAGTGGAATGGTTGGAACGGAAGCCTGCTTGGTTGTTTCTCAGTTTTTTATCTAGTTCCGGCTTCAATCTTTCCAAAATGATTTTGGTCAGCACTTTGGATGTGGCACTTAGTAGTGTTATTGCACGCCAATTGTTGCATTTGCTCAGGTCTCCTTTTTTGGGTATTTTTATAATCAATCCCTCTTTCCACCTTTGGCAATTCTTCGTCCGTCCATATTTTATTCAAAAGTGTATGTAGCATCTCTACTGACTGCTCGGTGTCTGCTTTTATTATGTCAATGGGTATATTGTCGATTCCTGCGGCTTTGCCATTTTTTAGTAGTTTTAGAGTGTTTCCAATTTCTTCCATTGTAATTTCTCCAATATTCACTTCTAGCTCTGGTGATTCTACTTCATCTTCTATGATTTGAGTTATTTCATGCTTAGCATATATCTCTTCGAAGTATTCCTTCCATCTTTGTATTATTTCTTTCTCATTTTTTATTCTATTTCCTTGTTTATCCTTTACTTCTCGTATATTTTGTTGTGCTTTTCCTGTTAAGTTTCGTATGATTGTATATTGTGTTCGTAAGTCGTTTTCTTTCGCTGTTTCTTCTGATATATTTAGCATCTCATTTATATAGTTTCTTTTATCTTTTCTGGCTTGTTTTTTTACTTCTGCGTTTTTTGCCTTGTATTTTCTTTCAAGTGCCCTCTCTTCTTCCGATCCTTCCTTTTGTAGAATTTCTTCTTTGATTTTTTTTCTTTCTTCTATCAGTAGTAGAGTGTCTTTGGTAATCCATTTTTTATTTTGTCTTCTTTTTAATCCGATTGTTTCTTTTGCTGTATTCATCATCACTTCTTTAAAATATTTCCATGTTTCTTCGACTGACTCTCCAGTTTGTTGTGATACTGTTTGGTTAATTGCCAGTTTCTCACTGAATTTATTTCTTATACATTCTTGTTTTAGGGCATCAACGTTGTACTTGTTCCTTCTGCTGATTTTTTGGTTTTTATCCCTGGCTAATTTCATTTTTAGTCTCGCTTTGATTAGCATGTGGTCTGATCCCACATCAGCACCTCTTAAGCTCCTGACATCTTCCATCCAGCTTCTCCATTTATATTCATCAGTCATCATTTAAAGCATACGAAATAAGTCGGAAATTGAAATTTAGTGGAGAGATAATTTATCAAGAGACCTGAAATCTATGGGCGTGGAGAACTGGATGGAGATTGGTCAACACAGAGAAGAGTGGAGGCATGTTGTGTCGAGTTGGCTAAAACCACTTCGTGGGTTCGACTCAAGAACATGCCGTAGCAGTTTTTTAGCCGTAGTTTTTTTTACTTTTGGTTGGATAATTTCTTTTCTTTGATTCACTCATCATTTCTGACATTCAGATCTTTAGAGTTTAATCGACAGTCACGCTAAAATTTTGTCAAAACTGTCGAAAGTTCAAGTAACATTAGATGAACGCTAGAGAAACTAATGTAAACTAGCATGCCTTAATCTCCACAATCTCTAAAGCTAAAAGATAACCAAAAATAAACCAAAATACTGAATGATCATTAGAATGAACTCGTATCATTGTATATCTTATTTTATTGGCATATCTACAAATATTAACCGCACTTGAACATTTTGACAACATGAAAATAAATATTACCTTACCTGAATTGCACCGGTTGACAATATTCCTTCCTATACTTTTTCCAATCTTCCCTCTGGCTACTTTTCTGCATTTTTTCAGTATCACAACAGTCTTGTTCGTAGACTAGAGAGGGGTCTGGTATCTGGAACCGTTCAATTAACAGATCTAGTAGTTCCGTGGGTGAACAGAAGCTCCTGTACGTCGTCAGAAAAGTCCTGACGAATTTTGGATCAGCATAAATATGGTAAGTCAGTCTTTCAACGAGTTTATATATAGTTGCGCCCTAAAAGTGAATTTTATTAAATAAGTTACGAAAAAATATTTATTGGATATAAAAGATTTTTATTGGTAACCTAAATTTAAAATGTTTTCAGTTGAATTTTATCTTGTTTTTATTCAGTAAGTAATATATACATACATTGTTGATGTTGTTATTAAATTATTTTTTAATGTTGATGTATGTTTTAGTCAACAAGGTTCGGAAACTGCTTTCTTGACTAATGTCTAATTTAAGTATTATAATGTATTATGTGTATATGGGATTGCGCCACAATTATTGGTGTAATGAAATTACATTTTTAAGTAACTAATGTTATTTTGACCTAACTAATGACGTTTCGATTTCCACTCAGGAAATTGTTCTCAAAAAATGATTATTCTAAAAATTCTGGGAAAATTGTATAACCTAGATTTATTAGGTTACCATAAGGAGCAAACGACTGTCAATATAAATAATGATGAAGTGGACAGTGAAAAGGACAAGAAAACCTTTACACTGTGAAGCTTGAAGATGTCAGTCAGAGAAGAGGAGAAACAAAAGCTCGTTGTTCTACTAATCCATATATTTTACAGGAAACGTTTCGTTTTGTGTTTACAAAACATCATCAGTCCAATATCTGTTAGAACAGCTGCCTTTAGAAGGAAATCAATTTAATTAATAATAGATTGCTTATTCCAAATCAGCAATCCATGAGAAGTTATTGAAGTAGATAATAAAAAGAAATTTTTGAAACTTACATCTGAAGTATTCATTCTAGATGGTAAGGGCAACAGATCCAGAAAAAATGGTCCTCCAATTAACCATTTTCTCCTCCAGGATTAATTGGAGGACCATTTTTTCTGGATCTGTTGCCTTTACCATCTAGAATGAATACTTCACATGTAAGTTTCAAAAATTTTCTTTTTATAATCTACTTCAATAACCACCCATGGGTTGCTGATTTGCAATAAGCAATCTATTATTAGTTAAATTGATTTCCTTCTAACGGCAGCTGTTCTTACAGATAATGGACTGATGATGTTTTGTAAACACGAAACGAAACGTTTCCTGTAAAATATATGGATTAGTAGAACAAAGAGCTTTTCTTTCTCCTCTTCTCTGACTGACATCTTCAAGCTTCACAGTGTAAAGGCTTTCTTGTCCTTTTCACTGTCCATTTCATCATTATTTATTATGTTATGTATGTCTTTTCAAGAATTCACATACTTCGCCTAGATCAGTGGTCGGCAAACTGCGGCTCCAGAGCCGCATGTGGCTCTTTGGCTTCTTAAGTGAAGCACACATATTCACTGAAAGAGCAATAATATTTTTTGATTAAAACAGTGTAGGAATGGCAGGGAAAAAATACATCTTATTTTAATAAATTAGCATTTGAAAACGTTTGTCAAAAATCCTCTAAATAACAGAGTCGAAATTTCCTCATTTTGAAACTGACACTGGTAGCTTAGAAATACAATTGCTAGATTTAAAAAAAACAAGGAGATATGGCGCTCTAAATTCGAATATCTTTGTATTGAATTGGAAACATTGTAGAAGAGAAAATGTGCTCTCAGTTCACAACACATGACCTGGAGGATTTCCAACGCTGGGAATAGTATTTCCTACTTTTGTTATCAGCTAAAAAAGATCGTGTTTGTTGTTCTTTTCCTTTTCGATTCTACATATACAGGGTGTCCAGAAATTCTACCGACAAACGAAGACAAGAGATTCCTCAGATAATTTTAAGATATTTTAACCCAAATCACCTAGTCCGAAAATGCTTCCTAAAGCAAGAAACCCATTATGAACGGCCAGCACGGCACAGCCCGGCACGGCACAGCACAGGCCGGCCCGTCCAAAAACCCATTTGTAACGGCCAGCGCGGCACGGCACCGGAAAAATAATCATTTGCCATAAATGATAATGTATTTTTATTAATAAAATATATACAGAGAGGGGCTAAATTATCGAATAAATTCATTTTCTCTAAAATGGACGGCTTTGGAAGAAAATACCAAAACAGGTCGATTTTTACTTTTAAATTACAATTTTTTGGCATATACAGTGGAACCTCGATTATCCGTCACCTCTGTTAACCGTCAGGGTCCATTAAGTTATATTGTATACACAAGTAAAAATTGAGTCATCAATTCATTTTGTTTGAGCATTGCGATAAGCCAAACGAAATTCATTGAAATGTACACGTGCAGTTATGCCATCACCGCATTTTTTTATGTAAATAATTTTTGTTCTTATTCAGGGCTCTGGATTAAATTTCAATTTAAATAGGTAATGATAAATGATACCATACAGTAAAACCTCGATAGAACGGACCTCTATTTAACGGACTTCGGATATAACGGACAAAAAATCAGATCAAATGTAAAAAAAATTGAATGCAAAAAAAATCGAATTCTAGAAGGAAAGACAACAAGGACACGAACTCGGCACTGCTTTGTGCTAATGCCAATGGACCGCATGGATTGACTACTATAATTGTTGGTAAATCTCTTAAACCTAGTGTTGTCAAAGATATAATCATCAAAAGGCATCATCTGCCCGTTTCGTATTATAGCTCTAATAGGGCATGGTTCACCAGATATTTTTAAAAATTTCTTTTTAAAGGATTTGTACTTGCAGTGAGAAAATTTCAAGAGAAGAAACTGGTAACACTGCCTAAAGAGGTGAAATGTTTATTGCTTTTAGACAATGCTCCTGCTAATCCCCCTGAAAGTATTCTAAATTCCGAAGATCGCAACTTTAATTGTATGTTTTGCCAAAAAATACATCGCTTATTCAACCCATGAATCAGTGAATAATTTCTTCAACCAAATGAAGTATATTGTAGAAAGTTTTTAGATCAAGTAGAAAAGTAAAAAAGTAGTGAACAAAACTTTATTCCTTTTTTAACTTACAGATTTGTATATACAGTACCCACATAATTAAAAAAAAATTTGATTGATTTTAAACCTATTTTTATACAACGGACTTTCGGCTTTAACGGACATCCCGTTCCCCCAATTAGTCCGTAATATCGAGGTTTGACTGTACTTTTAGAGTTCTATTTTTAGAATCGCAAGCCGAAAATAAAAATGTACATCACACAAATTATTAGTTAATATCTGTGTGTCACCATAGCAGTATGATTTTTATTTTTTTAATGTTCTGTTAACCGTCTTCTCGATTATACGTCATACCCTTGGTCCGGTGCCCTGACGGATAATCGAGGTTCCACTGTATTTCATACTAGAGACGTCATTCATCTGAGCTTAATGATGTAATCGATGATTTTTTTAAATGGGAATAGGGGTTGTGTGGCATCTCATTTGAAAGGGTGTTCAATCCTCTATTCAGTAATATAAACAATAATATCATTATTTATACAGGGTGGCCAAAACAATAATTTTTAAATTACATTAATTGACGCAAAAAGAAGAATGTATGTAATTTATTTAACTCAAAATACATTGTACTGCTGTCAGTAAATAGAAAAAAATGTTTATTTCACAAATAAACATTTCGTTTCACTTAAATTAAATCACAAACAGCCTCCCACCTACCTCTTGACAGTTTGAACATTTAATTTAAGCGAAAAGCAATGTTTTTTTGCCAAATAAACATTTTTTCTATTTTCTGACATCATTAAAAAGTATTTTGAGTTAAATAAATTGCATACATTCTTCTCTTTTCGTCAATTAATTTAATTAAAAAAGTATTTTTTGGCCACAAATGAGATGCCACACGAACTATATTCCCATTTAAAATAATCATAGATTACGTCATCACGCTCAGATGGATAACGTCACTAGTATGAAATATATGCCAAAAAATTGTAATTTAAAAATAAAAATCGACGTGTTTCGGTATTTTTCTCCAAAGCCGTCCATTTTAGAGAAAATGAATTTATTCCATAATTTAGCCCATCTCTATATAGGAGAAAAATGTTATGTATTGTTTTAATTTTATTTTAGAAACGCATCATGTCATCTATGATATATTTTAAAAACTATCGTAAAATAAAAGTTTTTAAAAGACATAAACTACACAATTTTAATGAATATGCATCATGTTAAAAAAACGAATTCATGGTTAAAAGATAATGTACGTGTCCATTGATCAAAATGTTCGGATATTTGTACCCATGCATTGTCCTTTTTCTTGCTATCGTGATAACCTGGGTCCGATGCATCATACAAAAATGGGTATTCTCTGACACTCTCAATTAAAAGTTCGTCCATATTATTTCAAAAGAAACAACGCGCTTTCAATTAAAAAATCAACAATATAATATTTTATAACAATTATGACACACTGGCGCCGACTGGCCGTTCAGAGGCCGTTCGACTCCAACGGATTTTATTCTACTCGGAGAATTTCGGCCGTTCCGTTTGCGTGCTGGCCTGTGCCGGGCCGGGCTGGCTGCTCATAATGGGTTACGTTGCATTTAAAACTATACAAATGAATTTGGACTGTCCTGTGCCGTGCCGGGCTGTGCCGTGCTGGCTGTTCATAATGGGTTTCTTGCTTAAGGCGGCCGCACATCAAAGAAACATGAAACGTAAAACATGAAACATAAAACGTGAATCACGTTTTATGAAAATAAAACAATGCTAAACAAATAGAAGTCCGCATAGCAGTGAAACGAGTGTGATTGATGCGTGTGAAACATTTTTATCTTCGGAAGGCGCACACCAAAGAAACATGAAACGTGAATCACGTTTCATGTAAATAAAACACTGCTAAATAAATAGACGTCCGCATATCTATGAAACGAGTGTGATTCATGCCCATAAAACATTTTTATCTTCTTGAAACGTGTTTCATGAAATAGGACGTGTTCTATTTTTCGATATCAGTTTCACTGTTTTGAATAATTATACGTGCGTAAAATGAATGTCGACCAACAATTTAATATTGTATTGGTTTCTGTGGTGGAGCAGAACGAAGAGTTGTACAATTATAACCTGGAGTGGTACTCGAATAGACAGTAACAAGAAAATAATATCGTTTTTTTTAAACCAGGACCCACAATAAAACAATGTAAATGTTTGAATACTCATTATATAAAATGATTGAAATTTAGCAAGATGATTATTAAATTCGTTTGTATCCAAATATTATGTACTATGGTTATGATTTTTGGACAGTAATAAAAGAGTTGCCACAACAGCAACGACCTCGTCATCATCACTTTCCATTATTTACTATACAAATTTTACTTTGTGTTTATTTGATTAGTATATTAGTGTAGGACTTCGCAAACTCGACACAAGTCCGGTTTTTTTTCTGGTATATCAGGGGGTGCTTATTATGAGACTAACTTTTTCTTAAAAGATTTGCCCCGGAACACCCATTTTCATTCCTTTAAAGGGGGGTAGGGAAAAATCCTACTCCATCAGTCTGGTTTTTTATAATATATACTATTCCTGGTAATAAGTTTGGCGAGCATGTTTTTATGATTTTCTCATTACCTATATATTTTTTTGAAACAACGCTTATGCAGAATTAAAGACCACTATTTGCTCTACAAATAAGGTCCCATGCATTTTCTTCGTATAAGGAAACGCTACGGCACAGTGGCGCCGCAAACCTCAGAAATGCTTTGGCGTTTTTGTTTTTTTTTTCGTCACCTATTTATTTTATTAATAAAATACTTATGACAAATAAAAGAACACACTGTCTGCTACATATTATGACTTATACATATTTTATTTTCTTTGCACCTTAAAGCCACAGTGGTGGCCCAGAGTCAGTTTTTGACCCGTGTTGAGCTGGCCCCCCCCACTTGCAAAAATTAAAAAACAAATAGCCCTGATTTATGAGCTATTTATGAGCTCTCATATTCCGCAAACTAAAAATTTTGAGCTCGTTCCACTGAGCAGGAATTTAATACCCTAGTGGGGGGGGGCTGAGTCAGCCCCCCCCACTACTTAAAAATAGGAATATTGAATCGGTTTTTGGGGCAGAATTACGAGCTATTTATGAGCTCTTGAAATTATATAGTTTCGATTTTTGAGCTCATCCCCTTCACCCCCAAACAACCCTTTAATTGATTTAACTTAAGAGAAAGATGCTGAGAAAACTTAAAATATATCGTATTGCGGATATAATTCATATAGCTTATATACTCTAAGAATAAACTATTAAATCAAGAGCATTTCGATTATTGAGCTACAACCCCTTCGCCAGAAAACCACCCTATCTTCCCGGCTTAAGAGAAAGTTGTATTTAAAATGCGTTAAACTAATTATTTGGCGACTACATATCATTTAATAATTTATAAGCTTCCAAATTACGCGCATTTAGATCAGTAAATTGCAATTTATTTTGTATAGTGCAGTCACTGAAGGTAAAAATCAACGATTACCTTCAATTTCGGTGAACCTTCATCGATTTTCACGAAAATTGGTCAGTAGTTAGAGGATACGTCAAGAAACAAAGGTGACATGGTACCACCTTGCGCCTTTACCCTGAGGGTGGATACCGCCCCTTCTCGGGGGTGAAAATTATTTTATAAAAAATTAATGCACAAATCAATAAAAGAACAAATTAAAAGCAAAATTTATTATATAAAGTTAATAAAATAAGTCAATACTTTTTAAGTTATTAAAGATCAAAGATTTTAATTATTTGTGAAAAAAATGCATGTTTTGAAAAGGTTTTTTGTAAATCACTGAAAAATTTTAAGTTTTTACAAAAAAGTTAATAGTAGTTTAATTCGTATAGCTTATATTCTAAGAATAAACTCTTAAATCACGCGTCTTTCGATTATAGAGCTACAACCCCTTCGCAAGAAAACGACCCCATATTCCCGGCTTAAGAGAGAGTTGTTCTTAAAATAGTTTAAATTAATTATTTGGCGACTACATATCGTTTAATAATTTATGAGCTTGCAAAATATACGCATCTCAATTATTGAATTGCCATTTTCTTTCTATAGTGCAGTCACTGAAGGTAAAAATCAACTAGTACCTTCGATTTCGGTAAATCTCCATTCATTTTCACGAAAATTGGTGAGCGGATTTTGATACTATCAACTTTTTCTGCATCTTATTTTTCATAGGTATTTCTAAGTACTTTGACAAGTATTTAGTACCTAAGTGTTATAAAATGCATCTCTTTCCCGTTATTTAAGCTTGAACCCTTAGACTTTAACAGTCGCGGAAAAAAATATACTTTAATTACCAATAACTTACTTTAAATTAACATTAAAGGGTTTTTCAAGTAAGCAATTTATTATATTTTTTATTAGCTTCAATTTTATTTTATTTATTAAGCTCAACAGGCCGTGAAGGCCTAGGGCTGAAAGATTTAATTTTTCCTTACAATTACTATTACATATTTATATATAATGCTATATCCTATACTACTATAATATATACAATATTACATTTGTTTGTATAAAACACTTAATACTACACTTAACATTATAGTCTTTCCATATATTTCTTCAGCACTTCCTTCCATTGTTTTCTGTCCAAAGCTTTTTCTTTCCAGTTTACAATATTACTTTGTTTTAAGTCTTCATATACGCTGTCCTTCCATCTCCTTCTTGGTCTTCCTATTCTTCTTTTTTGTATTGGCTTACGTAATAGAACCATTTTTGGCATTCTCGCCTTTCCCATTCTTTCTATGTGTCCTAAGTATCGGATTCTCTGTGCTTTGATTGCCGTCGTTATTTTTGGTTCATTATATAGTTCTTCAAGTTCCTTATTATTTCTTCTTCTCCATTGACCGTCTATTTTCACGCCTCCATATATTGCTCGTTGTATTTTCCTCTCCCATCTTTCTAAAAGGTCTATTTCTGATTTTTTAAGCACCCATGTTTCACATGCATATGTAGCTGTAGGTCTGATAACTGTTTTGTAGATTCTTATTTTTGTTTTTCTTGACACATCTTTGGATTTCATTAATGGACGCAATGCTCCATACTTTTTGTTTGCTTTTGCTATTCTTGCTTTTATTTCCCCTTCCCCATGTCCCTTTTCATCTACTTTTACACCCAGGTATGTAAATTCTGAAACTCTTTTAAATGCGCATACATTTTCTCCTTCTATCTCCAATGTGAAATTGTCTTCATTTTCTTTATCTGTTTCTCCCATTATCATGTATTTTGTCTTTTCCTTATTTATGAGAAGACCAAAAGGTTTGGCTTGTTTTATTATATTGCTCATTAATTTTGTTAGCTCTTTCTTACTTGTCGATAATAATGTTAGATCATCTGCGAATGCAATACATTGGTGGCCATTTTTAAAAATCGTTTCCTGTGTGCTTATTTTACTTTTCCTGATTATTCCTTCCAGTATTACATTAAAAAGAGTCGTTGATAGTGGGTCTCCTTGTCTTAATCCTTCCTTTGTTTCAAAATTATTTGATTTATGTCCCTTCCATGCTATTTCGTTTGTGGAGTTATCCATAGTCATCTTTACCATCCTGACGATTTTACTTGGTATGCCCATTTCTTTCATTAGTGCGTACATCTGTTGCCGCTTTACCGTATCATAGGCCTGTTTAAAGTCGACGAACAGGACGTATACTGCTATTTTATGTTCGTAGCACGTAGTTTGGATTTCTTTTAAAGCTTCAATTTTAGTGATGAAAACTTTTTTGTAAAAACTTACAGTTTTTGAGTCATTTATGAAAAATCGCTCTAAAGCATGCATTTTCTTTCCAAAAATTAAAATATTTGATCTTTAATAACTCAAAAAGTTTTGATTTATTTTAATCACATTATATAACAAATTTTGCTTACAATTTGTCCCTCTCTCGATTTGTGGGGTTATTTTTAATAAAGTAATTTTCACTCCCGAGAAGGGGTGACATATACCCCAGGCTAAATCCCCAAGTTGTTATTGCCAATTCGTGAAAATAAATGGAGATTTACCGAAATCGAAGGTACCAGTTGATTTTTACCTTCAGTGACTGCACTATAGAAAGAAAATGGCAATTCAATATTTGAGATGCGTATATTTTGCAAGCTCATAAATTATTAAACGATATGTAGTCGCCAAATAATTAATTTAAATTATTTTAAGAACAACTTTCTCTTAAGCCGGGAATATGGGGTCGTTTTCTTGCGAAGGGGTTGTAGCTCTATAATCGAAAGACGCGTGATTTAAGAGTTTATTCTTAGAATATAAGCTATACGAATTAAACTACTATTAACTTTTTTGTAAAAACTTAAAGTTTTTCAGTGATTTACAAAAAACCTTTTCAAAACATGCATTTTTTTCACAAATAATTAAAATCTTTGTTCTTTAATAACTTAAAAAGTATTGACTTATTTTATTAACTTTATATAATAAATTTTGCTTTTAATTTGTTCTTTTATTGATTTGTGCATTTATTTTTTATAAAATAATTTTCACCCCCGAGAAGGGGCGGTATCCACCCTCAGGGTAAAGGCGCAAGGTGGTACCATGTCACCTTTGTTTCTTGACGTATCCTCTAACTACTGACCAATTTTCGTGAAAATCGATGAAGGTTCACCGAAATTGAAGGTAATCGTTGATTTTTACCTTCAGTGACTGCACTATACAAAATAAATTGCAATTTACTGATCTAAATGCGCGTAATTTGGAAGCTTATAAATTATTAAATGATATGTAGTCGCCAAATAATTAGTTTAACGCATTTTAAATACAACTTTCTCTTAAGCCGGGAAGATAGGGTGGTTTTCTGGCGAAGGGGTTGTAGCTCAATAATCGAAATGCTCTTGATTTAATAGTTTATTCTTAGAGTATATAAGCTATAGGAATTATATTCGCAATACGATATATTTTAAGTTTTCTCAGCATCTTTCTCTTAAGTTAAATCAATTAAAGGGTTGTTTGGGGGTGAAGGGGATGAGCTCAAAAATCGAAACTATATAATTTCAAGAGCTCATAAATAGCTCGTAATTCTGCCCCAAAAACCGATTCAATATTCCTATTTTTAAGTAGTGGGGGGAGCTGACTCACCCCTTCCCACTAGGGTATTAAATTCCTGCTCAGTGGAACGAGCTCAAAATTTTTAGTTTGCGGAATATGAGAGCTCATAAATAGCTCATAAATCAGGGCTATTTGTTTTTTAATTTTTGCAAGTGGGGGGGGGGCCAGCTCAACACGGGTCAGTTTTTGCATATTTTCTTTATCCATTTTGCTTTTTTTTTGGTGGTTTCGGGGAAAATATGGGGGTGAATTATCCAAATTTGTAAATAATACTTGTACATGGGTAATCGCTGAAAGTTTTTTTACGCTGGCGTAAGCGGTTCAGATGGTATATATTATAAAAAGGGGACTTTTAAAATTTAACACCCTGTAATTAAAAAATGGACAATTGCCCTTAAATGAAACCTATACCAACAAATCAGACATTTATTTGTGATTAATTGCCGCCGGGTTGCTTGTTTTTTTTTTAATATTTTTTAAAAACATCTTTAGGGGTCAAGTCACAAGTATCTACTTTTGAGACAATCAAGTTTACACACTGTTTACATTCAACAAACAATCATTTTATATAAAATAAAGATTCTACCTACCAACCAGGAGTATTTGTCAAAAAGTGTTGTATTTTTTAAAAATGTATCTTGTTAATTTGTTTAAGAAAAAATAATAATTTTTTGCACTCATTTTGTCAAGATTTGTCACTTGACCCCTTTCTGAAATAAACGATTCAATTATAGGAATTACAGTCCTCTTCATATTTCTATTAAGGAATTTTTTGCAATAACGTACAGGAAGGGCTACGTTTCGCAAAAACCACAAACTACCCCCTTTAAAGGGATGAAAATGGGTGTTCCGGGGCGAAATCTTTTAAGAAAAAGTTAGTCTCATTAAAAGCACCCCTTGATATACTAGAAAAATAAATAAAATCGGACTTATTTGCGAAGTTCAACCTCTGTTTCCTACACTATATAACATGAAAAGGTTTCGTTCTTCACAATTTATTTGTTTCATGTTTCACGTTTCTTTGATATTAAAAAGCAATTAAAGAGCGGCGCCGACAGCAATGACCACGTCACTATCCATTGCCGACTATACAAATTTTATTTTTGTTTCATCGATTTGCATAGCATATCACATGAAACGGTTACTTTTTTTACAATTTATTTGTTTCATCTTTCACGTTTAATGTTTCACGTTCCATGTTTCTTTGATGTCTGCCTAAGGCAGGCCGCACATCAAAGAAACATGAAACGTAAATTACGTTTCATGGAAATAAACCACTGCTAAACAAATATATGTCCGGCCAATTATGAAACTCTCCGAAAATAAAAATGTGTCATGAGCATGAATCACACTCGTTTCATTGGTAGGCGGACTTTGAGATTTGTTTAGCAGTGTTTTCTTTTCATGAAACATGTTTTTCGTTTCATGAAACTAAAAAACTGCTAAACAAATCTCAAAATCCGCCTACCAATGAAACGAGTGTGATTCATGCTCATGACACATTTTTATTTTCGGAGAGTTTCATAAATGGCCGGACGTATATTTGTTTAGCAGTGTTTTATTTCCATGAAACGTAATTTACGTTTCATGTTTCTTTGATGTGCGGCCTGCCTAAGGGAGGTAGAGCTCTTTGAAGATGGCGTCTTGTAATTAGTTTTTCTTAAATAACTCCAGAACGCTTCTATTGAGAAAAACGAAAATTGGTACAGATATTTATCTTCCAGAGATAAATCGACTCCATGCATTGCGAATTTCTAGTACCGGTCATAGGAGTCCGTTTTGGGGAGAGCAACAATTATTTTATCGCATAACTTTTTTATCTTTAATTTTTAAGCATTTTTGACTCTGGATTATTAAATTGTGAGGTATTCTACAACTAAAAGGTACTCTTGTTTTAGGTCGATAAGATACACAGTTTTCTAGAAAAATCGATTTGAAAATTTTTATTTTTTTGAATGTCCAAAAAAGATTAAAAAAAAACTATTTAGAAATCCGAAAACTGGTACGTTTATTTATATTTCATAGATGAATCGATTTCATTAATTGCGAATGTTTAGTACGGGTCATATGCGTCCGTTTTGGGTAGGTTAACGGGTATTTTATCGCATAACATTTTTGTCATTAATTTTTAAGCATTTTTGACTTGAGATTATTAATTATGAGATATTCTAGTACTAAATGTTACTCTTCCTTAAGTTGGTAAAATACACCGTTTTTTTTTTCAATTTTTATTCAAATTCAAAAAACGAAAAATTTCAAATCGATTTTTCTAGAAAACCGTGTGCCCTACCGACTTAAACCAAGAGTATCTTTTAGTACTAGAATACCTCACAATTTAATATTCCAGTGTCAAAAATTCTTAAAAGTTAAAGATAAAAAAGTTAAGTGATAAAATAACCGTTGCCCTACCCAAAACGGACGCCTATGATCGGTACTAGAAATTGGCAATGGATGGAATCGATTTATCTCTTGAAGATAAATACACGTACCGATTTTCGTGTTTCTAAATTAAAGCGTTCTGGAGGTATTTAAGAAAAACTAATTACAAGACGCCATCTTCAAAGAGCTCTAGCTCCCTTAGGAAGCATTTTCGGACTGGGTGAATTGAGTTGAAATATCTTAAAATTATCTGAGAAATCTCCTGTTTTCGTTTGTCGGTAGAGTTTCTGGACACCCTGTATGTATATTCGAACAATCTTTTTTAAGCATGAACATTATCAAGAGTAAACTGAGAAGCCGTTATACCGATAAGAATTTGGAATTGTGCCTAATATTAAAAACAACAACATACAAACCTAATTTACTCAAACTTTCCATGGAGATGCTAGCACATTGCTCCGCATTAATAAATATTTATTAAGTATGAAATTCTTATACCGACCACGTTACTAATCAAAGTGTTTTGTTGAATATACAAAAAAGGAAATAGACAAGGCGAAATCGGCGGGTTCGAAGGGAAAAATATTCCCATGAGATTTTTTTGCATAATCACATTCGTGAGATATCCCAGAATAAGGTTCAAGAAGTCGCCCACGTGAAAAGTGGGCCAATTTTTTTTTAACAATTTTTTTTAATCAAATTGCAAGAATTAATATTTTTTGCCCGAACAATTTTTTCTTTAATTTTTTGGACCATTCTGGACAAAAAAGATCTCTTTTAATTTTTCTCTAAAGTTGATCGTTTTCGACTTATAAGCAATTTAAAATTGAAAAAAACGAAAAATGGCGATTTTCAAGGCTTAATAATTCGGTTAGAAGTTATTATTATGAAAGTCAATATATGACTAAATTAAAGTTTAAAGCCCCCCCTACAAGATCCTGAAGAAATTTTTGTCATTATTTTATTACCAAGCCGTTATTTTTAAGTAATAATAATAAGCACCATGCACGTCTGCGGCCGCTGTAAATTCTGAGTGCGAGAGAGAAGCCATTCCAGCAGTCCAATTGTGCATCTTACTCGCACTCACATTTACAGCGGCGTTAATACGATCTAACAGCTCATTGTTATTAATTAAAAATAACAGGTTAGTAGTAAATTAATGATACAGATTTCTTCAGGATCATGTAGCGGCGACTTTAAACTTTGATTTAGTCACTTTCTGACTTTCATAATAATAATTTTTAACCGAGTTATTAAGTCTTAAAAATGGCCCTTTTCGCGTTTTTCAAATTTTAAATTGCTTATAACTCGAAAAAGATCAACTTCAGAGAAAAATTATAATAGAGCTTTTTTGTCCAGAATGGTCCAAAAAACCTAAAAAAAAAATAGTCCGGGCCAAAAATATTGATTTTTGCAATTTGATTAAAAAAAAATTGTTAAAAAAAAATTGGCACACTTTTCACGTGGGCGACTTCTTGAACCTTATTCTGGGATGTCTCACGAATGTGATTATGCAAAAACATCTCATGGGAATATTTTTCCCAACGAACCCGCCGTTTCCGCCTTGTCTAAAAACAGTTGTTAACCACAATAAAAACAGCCAAAATCGAATAACTCGGTAACATAATGAGGAACAGTGAAAGATATAGACTGCTGCAACTAATCTTGGAGGAAAAAGAGGAAGGAAAACGGGGACCAGTAAGGAGGGAGATTTCCTGGCTAAAAAATCTACGTAAGTAATTCAACACAATAATCACAAATCTTTTCAAAGCAACAGTGTGCAAAATACAGATGGCCAAGATGGTTGCCAACATCAGAAAGGGTAGGCAGTACAAGAAGAAGTGTAATAAAAGTTTACTAAACAAGCAGATTTGGCTCCTAACTTTTTTTTTTAATTTTTGTAATGTTCATATTTGGCTCTTTGTCATGATTTTTTTCTTTGACTTCCTTTACTCCGCTATTGTTGTTATACGTTCCTGTTGTTGACTTCTTCTTGAATTGTCAACCAAAATCAGCTGCATTTTGTTGATGGGTTTGTTACACATTTTTCGTCATTAACCCATTAAGCGCCATTGATGCGAAAACGCAACATTTTGAAAGGAATTTTTTTTGATAACTAAGTATTATTTTCTTAGAAAAATTTTTATGTGATTTAATTCTTAAAGGTTTAATGGTATTGAAATATATTTTATAGAACAAATATATTTAATTGTTTATAATTTATAAAAGACTTACTTTAGCAATTTGTTACTTCGTCCGTCATGAGTATACAGTAAAACCTGCCATATCCGGATCAATGTGGCGACAGACCGATCCGAATATCAAGACCACTTCTTTTATAGTCTCTGAAACGTTTTCTCCTTCATACATTCCAATAATCAACGCCGTCAATATCTTTCGTCGATAGACACAGATAGGCTGACAAAGAGATGTCACATTTGGGGGCAAAAAAATACTTTATTTCGCCATCTTTTAGTTCTTTTGGGTCGGGATAAGAGAGTGCGTTGTCCAACAGCAGGACTGCCTTTCTCGATAAATTTCGGTAGATGCGGATGGCAGAACCGTCCGGATATGGGGAGGTCCGGATATGACAGGTCCGGATGTGGCAGGTTGTACTGTATAATCTTCTTGTAAAATTTTGTCTTTGCTTTTAATATAATGGTTTACATGATTTTTATAAAGTAGGTATAAACTACATATTTAGCAATAACCAAACAAAAAAATTTACTATTTTTATCAAAAAAAAAGTTACATGCATTCAAACTTAATGTTGCGTTTTCGCATCAATGGCGGAATCTGTTAAGAAATTAATGAAATACACTTTTATGTATTATGAGATTTATTTGAAAATTATAAGTACAAAAGTAGTAAAACTAAATAAAATATTTCTAAAAAACTATAAAACTTAATATTCCAATTTATGGAAGCTGTCAAAACATGCAGAGTGTAAATGTACATTGCACTTTTGACACATATGATAGTTTGTCTTTTACATTGTCTGCATCTTCTTGACTTTTCAGGGTACCGTATTACGATGAATGTGGTTCACTTTGTTAGTTCTCATTTCTTGCAGTAATTCTGAATTTGTTGGCCTTCCTCGTCCTTTGGATTTAGAAGTTGATGTGAGGTGCAGATCCTGGGATCGGTATCTATGCAGCTGAGCCAGGTGAGGGAGTTGCCTTTTAAGGCCATCGGTACATAATTCGCAAATAATTTACGGCTATCCCTACTTTTTCTGTCTTTACACGGCAAATTACGTGTAGTAAAATTCACACTGGTATGGATATGTAAACATTACTAGAACGTCATTCTACTTGACAATGTCATGATTAACTTTAAAGAGATGGCTTTTGAACGTTCTTGGATAACTGTTATTTGTATAATTGCAAATTATTAATTCAGTTAATAAATGTGATAATTTTTTCACTAACTGTGTATTCAGTGATTGTAATAATTTATATGTACAACAAAAACTAATACTCAATCGAGAAAAGAGGAAAAGAGTTACAAGTGATTTTTTAATAATATATTGTTACTATGGAACGCTTACAATTTTGAACATCTTTAACAACAAAATACTTGGATCACAGAATACATTATCTTCCACAAATAATACACAATAAATAACTGTTTATTAAGTTCACGTCTTAAATCAATTATTTATCAAATACACTATATATCAACATTATTTAATCAACAACTCAAATATTTAAAATTGTCACTGTCTGACTGACAATATGCTGACAATATTCTATTCGACTGAGTGCGTTGTAAGACAAAGATAGATTTGGAAAATATTACCACGGACATTGTGTTCATTTTTTTCGAATCCTGAAAAAACCAATAAATATTTTTGAAAAATTTAAGCGCGGAATGAAAGACTAAATTATTACCGAGGGCCGAAAGTTCCTTAGAATAAATAAAAAGTTTATTTTGAATGAGATATTTGAAATTAAAAATCACCCTAATTTTCTCTTAGTTTTTCACCCCTGCAACTTATTAAAATAAACATTATAGAAGTTATCAGGGACTTTCGGCCCTCGCTAATAACGTAATCTTTCATTCTACGTTTAAATTTTTCAAAAATACTTATTAGTTTTCCCAGGATTCGAAAAAAATGAATCCCCATTTGAATAGCATTGCAGCCGAAAATACGTACCCATCCCATTAAGAGTAAACAGTAGCGATCAACAGGTAGCAACAAAATATAACGTCGGGAGATAGTATCATAAACTTTGTCAACAGTGGTAATCTTTGACATTATCTAAGATTAATATTTTGACAATATCATAGTCGCGCTAAATGGAAGTAGTAGAAAACGATTTTATTATTAATAAATAGATATTTAGAAAAATAAACCAAAATGGGTGAAAATTTTATGTTAAGATAGGTATTTAGAAAGGTATTTGCATGAAATATCTAATAATAAAACAATAATAAATAATCATTTTTTGTTTTGAAGCGAAACAAAGGACATCGCACACATCTTATGGAAAATATAATGTCACTCAAATTCAATAAAATTTATACGAATAGATTCGTTTTAAATTAACGGTCAATTCTTATCAGTAAGCCAACTCTTAATTATGATTAATTACGGCGCAAATTGCAATTAAAGTTTATCGAAATCACATTTTTGGAGTCTATAAACGTGTCAGTTATAATCACTATTGTTCTGGGTGCTATTCAAAACAGCTTAAACTATTATAATAAGATGCTTAATAGCCCGAGAAGATTTATGAAGTTACCGATAATTTGGGTATTTTAAAATATTTTTTCTCTCTCTAACTTATGTACCTACCCATTTGATTTTAGATTGATTTATATCAATTTCTGCTCTTATTATTGAAAATTAAGAGTTGGCGCAATGATAAGATTTGACCGTTAATTTGAAACGAATCTATTCATATAAATTTTATTGAATTTGAGTGACATTATATGTTCCATAAGATGTGTGCGATAAGATATTTAGAAAAGTACTTGCATGAAATATCTAATAATAAAACAATAATAAATAATCATTTTTTGTTGTGAAGCGAAACAAATTTCGATTTTCGCATAATTTTGGCACGGTTTTTAATGGACTTTTTCTTGGAAGGTTTCACTTTATTTTTTGTTTGATTTACTTTTTCCATTTTGTTAAACTATTGATAAAATTTTTAGAATAAAAAATCCTCCTAAAACTTTATATACTCGCATTAGAATTCGAAATATTTTTACGTAAAATATACTTACCTACCTACATATAACTAAAACTCACAATTAACAACAATATATTCTTTCAAAGAGGCCAACAACTTATACAACAACAACAAATATATAATAAATTAACTATCAATAAACACTACTTTCCTATGAAACAACAAAAACGAATTCTTAAATTAACACACTACTGCACTGAACAGATATCGATAAAGATGACAGAACAGATTAGAGAAAATCTGACGCAGGTTTGTCAAAATGACAGTGATAATTTCTCTATGTTGCCTAATTAGTTATTTAGTTACAATATGTTCGATTTCTTGTTAGAAATAAAAAAATTTAGTAGTTCCAATATTACACAAAATCTAGGCATGGGATAAAAAAGTTTATTTGAAGAAAGTTTTTTTTCTTCTTAATGGCGGTACAGGCTCCTTTTTTCAATATTTTATTTAGTTATAGAGTAATTTCCACGTACTAACACATTTCTGTAATTGGGCCGCCATTCTTTATTATATTACGAATATGTGTGCCAAATATCTCGACAAAATATTCAAAATTGGAACCGCAATCTTGGAACGCGTTTGTTGCTACCTGTTGATCGCTACTGTAGCCTCTTAAGAGATTTGTCGTTTTCTGTGAGACCATAAAGTTTTTGGGGGATTACACGTTCGGGGTGGCATCGGCAGGAGGAGCTCAGATTTGCAGATTCTGCACATTCTGCTGATTCTGACAGACATGGGAGAACGGTGCAGCCTGGGCCCCAGAAACGGCGAAGACCAGGTTCTTGTGGACCTGGTCCGTAAGATAGGGGTGATACAATGGATCTGCCGTAGGAGGTCTAAGTGTCTGAAGGGTTCACAAGTGGGCCCTGCCCCGATGTACCATAACCATAATATGTGCACCAAAAGTGCAATGTACATTTACACCCTGCATGTTTTGAGAGCTTTCATACATTGTAATATTAAGTATTATAGTTTTTTAGAAATATTTTATTTAGTTTTATTACTTTTGTACTTTTAATTTTGAAATAAATCTCATAATCCATAAAAGTGTATTTCATTAATTTCTTAACAGATTCCACCGTTGATGCGAAAACGCAACATTATTTTTTAAGAACACCCTGTAACCTAAAAAAAAATTATATCAAAATTTGTTTTTAAAACACCATACATAACTAAGCCTAATATAATTTTTATAAAAAAATTTACATATTTCATACCTTGGCGATTAATGGGTTAACTAGGGTGAGGGCTGCTTCTTTGACTTTCTCTTTTTCATGTATGTTTCTTTCATGATTGTTGATGCATGTTTTCATTATACTCTGTGCTCGTTGTCCCAGGCATGTTTGCACATCCGACATTTCTCGCAGTCTCAGTGCTTGACGTATGTTTCATGCTCGTTTGCCCTGACACTTAATGGTCTTTCTTGCAGTAGAAATTGTTGCATTCACAGGGTATTTTATAGATGCAGTTTTTGGATCTTTCTTGGGTATTGTTGTTCTGGTTTTCACAGGATAGATTTCAGAGTATTGGTTATTTTAAATGTTGTGATATTGTACTTGTTTCTCATTCTTTTCAATTGTTCTGATAAGCCCTTTACTCCAGGGAATCTCCCTGTCTTATACCATTGCCAGCTCCAATTGGGTCAATTAGTTCTTCTTCTACTTTTACGTTTAATGTGGTGTTCTGGTATATATTTTCCATCGTTTTGATTATTCCTAGAGGTATTTCTCTTGCATACAATAAATGGATAACATCCATTAATTTGACCCTGTCAGGTACTTTCTTAAGCTTAATACAAGTTGTGTAGGAAAATAATGGAAAATACTTACTTTAATTAGAGGAACTCCGCCATTTTCTCTCTGTTCGAGAATGATGTTATCTTTAGAATCAGGTTCGGCGAACTTATATAGTTCAGGAGGAGGAAGTTTCAGCGGGTGCTTCCTCTCGATGTCGGACAGGATACTATCTAATACTCTCTCCAACATAGACCTGCAACAAAATCATTACAGATGCAATTGTACGGATTGTGATCCATAGATCATTAAAAAAAAAAGTAAAATATTTCATACTAAAACGCGTGATTAGCTAATCTATATATATCGTACATCTATAAAGTATGTGGAATTTTCTTATTTGTTGCTTTTTCACGTTAAGATCTGAGTTTTCGGAATTGTTACATTTACTTTTAGATCGCTTGGCACCTTATAAATGTCAAAAACAAGTACCTATTTAGACGTTTGGAGTCTCACATAACAAAAATTAAAAGTTCATTAGCAGATTATTATAATGTTAAAACGGAACACCATTGGTACAGTCCATCCGTGATGTCTCCTCAAGGCCATCTCCATATCGCTGGTTGTTTCTTAATCATCTATGTTCAAAGTATTAAAAAAAAGAATGCTGAATCACCATAAATATCCAAGCATCTCTAAGCTGATAACTAATTCAGATGTAATTATGTAGCACAAATTAGGATTATCACATTCAAGTTGTTATCAATCGACCTATTCCATATGATAATGCCAGAAGACGATGTGGTGAATCCTTGGAAGAAGAATCTTCCAAGGATTGATGCAAAAATGGAGTCTTAGGGTACGGACATACCGAAGATACATGGATGTCAGTCGGGGGAGGTCGCGGTTTACATACAACGCTGACAGGCGGAACATACTGAAGATACCTTCCTATCAGTGTTCTTTGCGGTTTCTGAGGTGACCGACACATGTCCCGGAAAGTTAGCTTTTTAACATTGTGAAAAGTAGTGGATCATTTGTAATACATCAAATCGCCAGTTTTCGGCTCATACAGGGTGAGTCATGAGGAACTGTACATACTCCTATCTAGTATAGAGGCCCCTATGGGGAATAACAAATGGCCATTAAAAAGTGTCTGCTCCCCTTGTTTAATAATATACAGGGCGAGTTTCGCATTCTGACAGAAATTTATATTCGTCATAATTTTTGAACGGTCAGATCGATGTGTCTCTTATTTTGGTCAATCGTTACACCATTACCACCTAATCAACTGATTTATTCAAACTAGAAAAAAAGCAGGTCCGGCTTTAAAAAATTAGTTCGTTTGGGTCTTAGAAAAAATTTCACCCTGTATACGCTTTTTGAAAATTCTAATATGAATTTTACAAATTAGACAAATAGGCAATTAAAATGGCATATTTATTTTTTCCCCACACGATTACTTAATTTATTATTAAAAAATCAAATTTGTCAAAATCGCAATTTTACCATAAAAATAAAAAAAATTAAACAACGTTTTTCTTAAAATTAAAAGTTTCACCATTTTTTTTTTCTATAACACGTCTAGATCTAAAACTACCCATAACACTTCTCTTTGGACTCATAGTTTAACATAGACGTGATCAAATAGATAAATTTTAAATTTTTTCACTTAATTTTTGCGATTTAACTTTGCTGGCCACTCGTGAAAAACAAAATCCCACAACTCATCAGTACATTGAAATGCAGATTGTAAATGACTAGGATGAGTTAATGATAGAAATAGATTCTGAATCTGAGGTCTCATCTTTTATCATACCACATCGATTATTTGCTGTTAAAAAGAAAATTTTATTTTTTTATTAAATAAATTTTGTGTTTTCTGTTGTTTTTGTATTTTTTTTTATATACAAAGAACATTGTTGTTTCGTCTCATAATTTTGTATATAAGATCATGTTTTTTAAAACCCTATTTTTCATCTTCAACAATATTCGTAAGTGCGTCATGGGGTTCATTCTCAGAAAATTCTCCATATCGAGAATATTCTCGAGAATATCCTCCGATTTTTCATTCTCGAGAATTTTCCAACACTATTTACCACGCTAATTTATCGCTGTAAACCGCGATGGTAGGTCGCGAGGGTGAACGGGTGAATCATCCTTGGTATGTGCGACCTCATAGAAGGTTTGTTTTGACATCGATGTAGCAGTTTGCTTATCTATAGTTAAATATAAATACAAAAATAAAAATCCAGTTTTTGTGGTGAAACAAATTAAACGATTGTTAATGGGACCCAAAAAGCGAAAATGGATTCCGCTTCGACGGCGATAAATCGGAATATTCTGCAATCTAACGAACCTATGCAATGTGACGCAATGGGTACTAGTCAGCAGCCAGTGGCGTACGCTCCAAAATACCAAATGTGCACTGATCAACAATTACAAGGTAATATGCAAATTTCTCAACCATTAAACACATCTTACTCTCAACCCTTAAAGCAACCCCAATATACTAACCCACCTTCCACCTCATTAAATCAAACCGAATGGAAAACAGTCGAAAACTCCAACAAAAGACATCGAACTAGTCCAGACAAAAGAATTGTAAAGCAAACAAAAATAAACGATTACTGGCTGAACTCGCCGACTACCACTTCTAACAGATTCGAGGCACTAAATAGCGAGTCAAAAGATGATGAAATAAATGACAATGAAAGCACAAGTGAAAAAGAGAAAATAACCAAACCGCCTCCAATATTTATTAAGGGGGTTAAACACATACCCCCACTTATCGAATTACTAAACCAAATTGCTGAAAATAATTACGAATTAAAAGTTCTTAGCTCCGATCAAGTTAAACTTCAGCCAAAATCTGCTGACTACTATAGTACAATAACAAAAGCCCTATCGGAAAAAAAGACAGAGTTTCATACTTATCAAATAAAAAACGAGCGCAGTTTCAGGGTTGTTCTTAAGAACATGCATTACTCGATGGACAAAAATCTTATAAAAAAGGAAATAGAAGAGAAAGGCCACACTGTTAGAAACATTTGGAACATCAAACACCCTAAAACTAAAGATCAGCTATCACTATTTTTCGTCGACTTGGAACCTTCTGATAATAATAGAAATATATATGACATTGAGTTCCTATTAAACCATAAGATTAAAATTGAACCACCGTACCAGAAAAGAGAGATACCACAATGTTCTAGATGTCAACGATACGGACATACCAAATCATACTGCCACCTTAGACCACGATGTGTAAAGTGCACAGGGGATCATGCAACAGAGCAATGCACTAATAAAGAAAGAAGTGCCAACGTCAAGTGTGTACTCTGCGAGGGAGACCACCCAGCAAACTACAAAGGTTGCAGGGTATACAAGGAGCTACAAACGAAAAAATTCCCAACGATTAGACCCAGGCCTAGCATGCCAATTAATCATGCACAACATGTCCAAGCAGGAGTTACCTACGCCCAAATCGTTAATAACTCACAACAAATTACGAATAGTAATACAAACCAAACAGAAGTAATTACTACCAATACTCCCGCCTCAAATGACATGGCTGAACTAAAGAATATGTTAAAAGTCCTGATGGAACAAATGGGTACACTGTTAAACCTTCTCACCACCGTCGTCACTAAATTAACAAAATGATCAAATTCTTGAAAATAGCTATTTGGAATGCCAACGGGCTAACAAATCATGCTCAAGAAGTTAAAGCTTTTATACTAATACACAACATCGACATAATGTTAATCTCTGAAACACACTTTACAAATAGAAGCTATCTGAGAATTCCCAACTATGCAATATATAACACCAAACATCCAGATGGCACTGCACATGGAGGAACTGCAATCATAATTAAGTCATCTATAAAACACCACGAGTTAAATAAGTTTAAAAGAGACTATATACAAGCAACAAGTATTAGTATAGAAGACTGGAACGGTCCTTTAACAGTAACTGCAATATATAGTCCACCACGACATACTATAGCCAAAAATCAATACCAAGAATTCTTCAACACACTTGGAAACAGGTTTCTAGCAGGCGGCGATTATAACGCAAAACACACTCACTGGGGATCCAGGCTAATAACTCCGAAAGGTAGGCAATTATACATGGCAATGGAAACCAACAACCTTAAATACATATCTACTGGCGAACCCACATACTGGCCCACAGACACAAACAAAATTCCAGATTTGGTTGATTTCTGTGTGACTAAAGGAATACCACTTGAATCCCAGACAGCACAATCTTGTTTCGATCTTTCATCCGACCACTCTCCTGTCTTGGTCATGATATCTACGAATATCCTCGAAACACAACCTCCACCATATCTAAGTAGTAAATATACCAATTGGATTAAATTCCGGGCTATCCTTGATGAGAGGCTGGACCTAAACATCCCACTAAAATCGGATGGCGAAATTGACGAAGCAGTAAATCAATTAAGTAGGATAATTCAGGAAGCTGGCTGGCAGTCAACACCTAAACAACCAAGAACAATCATACACAAAGATTTACCCAACGAAATAAAAGAAAAAATCGCAGAAAAAAGAAGACTAAGGAAAGTATGGCAAAGAACCCGTGCACCCCAGGATAAAAATAGATTAAACCAAGCTACAGCGCGACTAAAAACTTTGTTAAACAACAATAAAAACAACGACATAAAACGATATCTACAAAATCTATCTGCTACGGAAACCTCCGAATACTCGCTATGGAAGGCAACACGAAAGATTAACAGACCACAACTCTCTAATCCGCCTATCCGGGCCAGTAACGGACGATGGGCTAAAAGTAACAACGAAAAAGCTACAGTCTTTGCCAAATACCTGGAGGAAGTGTTCCAACCACATGCCCAAAACAACAACTCTGATGCAGAAGATAATATTCAATTGTATTTAGAATATCCATACCAACTAGAAGCACCGTTGGAGAAATTCACAGCCAAACAAGTTTTCAACAAAATCCAAACAGATATGAATCCGAAAAAGTCCCCAGGGTTCGACTTAATCACTGCAAGAATTTTAAAAGAACTTCCCAAGAAAGGCGTGCAATATTTGACACAGATTTTTAACGCAATCTTAAGAACTGGTTACTATCCCCTTTTGTGGAAAGTGGCACAAATCATCTTAATACCCAAACCAGGCAAGCCTGTAGAAGAAGTTAAGTCCTATAGACCTATCAGTCTACTTTCAGTGATGTCAAAGGTTTTTGAAAAACTCTTACTAGACAGATTACAGCCAATCCTCGTGGAAAAGCAGCTAATACCCAACCACCAGTTTGGATTTAGACAACAACATGCTACCACCGAGCAAATTCATCGAGTCTGCAATTCCATAAACAAAGCCTTAGAAGAGAAGCAATACTGCTCTGCAGCCTTTTTGGATGTCTCGCAGGCTTTTGATAAAGTCTGGCACACTGGCTTGCTATACAAAATAAGAAAAGTCCTTCCTCTCAACTACTTTCTAATCCTCAAGTCCTATCTCTCCGACCGCCATTTCCTTGTAAAAGTTAAAGATCAGTGCACTAACTTATATCCAATCAACGCTGGAGTACCTCAGGGTAGTGTCCTTGGACCAGTTCTCTACCTACTCTACACAGCAGATCTTCCTACAAGCCAAAACATCATCACAGCCACATATGCAGATGACACAGCAATCATTGCAGCTCACTCAAACCCGTACATCGCCTCGCAACTGCTCCAGACAAATCTCGACAGTATAAATATCTGGTTACAAACATGGCGAATTAAAGTAAACGAAAGCAAGTCAGTACATATAACGTTCACTAATCGAAAAGATACGTGCCCAACCGTCTCAATAAATAATCAAGTACTACAACAAAAGGATGACGTAAAATACCTAGGTATGCACTTGGACCGCAGATTAACGTGGAAGAAACACATATTCACGAAAAGAAAACAGTTGGGTCTGAAACTCAATAAAATGTACTGGCTGATAGGAAAAAGGTCACAACTGAGTTTGTACAATAAAATTTTAGTATACAAGGCAGTGATTAAGCCAATATGGAGCTATGGTATCCAACTGTGGGGATCTGCGTCGAGATCCAATATCGACATCCTGGAGAGATTCCAATCGAAAACCTTGCGCATTATCACAAATGCACCGTGGTACATGCCCAATGAACACATCAATCGTGATCTCCAAATGAAGACTGTCAAAGAAGAAATTGCCAGTTACGCCCAAAAATACGACATCCGACTACAAAACCACCCCAACAGGCTAGCGAAGAACCTAATGAGACCCCAGGCAAACAGAAGGCTAAAGCGCCACACTCCAAGCGATCTACGAACAAGATTTTAAATTTTAAATTTTCAAAAATATTTTATTTATTATAGAGTTTTATTTATAGGGTTTTATTTATTAGTCACAAATAATTTTGTTAAGTACTAAAATTATGATTTTATAGGTTATTGTCACTGGACAGTCTCCTGCAAGTCTCTTTTAATTGTTAAACAATTTACTTATTGTAATCATTATTACAGATTGTAAATAAATGGGATGTTAAAAAAAAAAAAATGTAGCGACCACGACCTCCACTGCGACATCCATGTATCTTCGGTATGTCCGTACCCTAAGAAAATTGGAGATTAACACAAATGATAAGTACAGATCTGGTCCTTCCAGAACTTCAGAAGCAATCGATACTGGTACAATTGCCCGGCAAAAGCTCAAATCATCATTTACGGACAATAGACGTGACCATCAACTTCGGTAATTTTCGATTGACTATACAGAAGTTATAGATCCTGAAATCTCCTATGCGGTAGGATATAAAAATGTCGACAGTATGTAATACACGATTCAAAGAAGATAGATACGAATAAGATATTATAACATATGTAATTATTACTGCTGACACAGTAGATAGTGCAAGCTGCTTTAATATTTTAAACAAATATCTTGACCAAATTCAAACAGCATTTATCTTCTATTCTAAGTGTTCACAATTACAATATGGCAAGATTCACTACCATACTTTCACACACGCACCAACTTGTATACCGTCGCACCGTCGCCAACAATTTTTGATGATAGGAGACAATCGAAATTCTATGCGGTGCTTAGAAACAGACTTGACTTAGCATAAATTATTAATTATTTTTTTAACTTCCACTTTCTAGACATATTAAAAAAGAAATAGATAAATATATATTTTACGCACCTGTTATTCAGCATCACCAAATCAGCCATCCAAGAATTCTTGTCCTCATTTGATTTGGCACATAGAATCACAGAAGGAGTCTGCCTCGGAGATATTTCGAAAGCATGTTTTAATTCTTCCGTATCTTGATGATCTATGATTTCCACTTTCCTAATGAAGAACCTCTCCTTGAGCTTGCATTCGGGATGACTCGGATGGTGCACTGAACTCTGCCTCCTACATGAATCAATTTGTTATTAACAAATATTTTCCTCACTAAACTTAAAAATATGTGTATTTTTAGTCTCATTCATATAAATTACATTCTTGTAAGTATAAGAAAATGTTGTGAATCCCGAGAGTAAAGGTAATGGATTTTGACAAGAGCTATGACCTTGTAAATACCACATGAACCTGTGTACTGAATCGGGATGACTCACTGCTCTTGTCAAAATTCATTACCTCTACCTGGGTACCTGGATATCCGAAGGATATCTTACCTTGAATTTGGTTTACAGAGTATCATCAGACCATCGAAAAGGAACACCCGTCTGTCGGTCAGTCTTTTATTGTTGCCAACTTTGATCAAAGTATCTTCTCTAACGAATTCGTTACAGCACTGCCCTAGATCCTTTGAATCCCAGTTCTCTACGATCCTTTCCAGTTCGTGGATCTTTATAAGTGCTGCTTGTCGTCTCGCTCTCGCCTGCGGAAGCGGAGCTGAACTCCTGGGTAATGTTTGAGTGGGAACACAGCTTCCTAAAAGGATAAGAGAATATGAGTATGAAAAATTAGCGAAACAAATACACTAATAGCGTTGATTGATAAATACGGAAAGATACGAAACCCTATGCATTATTTTGTTGTCTTTAAAACCTGCCCGTATAGTGGCGCGCCTAGCTTAAATTTGTTGGAACTAGCCTTAGAGGGAAGTGTAAAATTCTCCCTACTCAAGGAACTAGCCAAGAACACGCGGTTATTTCACGTGGCCCGTATTCAAAATTTTAACGCAGCAGTCACTATCATATTAATCTGTATTAATTTTTTTTTGTTTTTGTTTCTGCAAAAATGTTGAAAATATAAATTGACTATAGAGTTTTTTTCACTACTCTTGACCTCACAAGTAAATACTTTTCGAGTTATTTGCGAGTGAATATATTCATTTCTCAAAAAATAGTACGTTTTTAGACGGATTTTCGCAAATAACTAAAAAAGGAAGTATTTCACCAAAAAAACATTCATAGCAAAAATACAGCTTATCAAAAAGTGAAAAAAATGTTTTATATAAATATGACATATTATGAAGTCGTAGACCCAGTAAAAGCAGAGTTGTAGCTAATGAAAAGTAGGTTCTTATTATTTGTCAAATTCAAAATTGAATATTTCTACATGAAATAACCAAAAAATTAAGAACTTTTCGGGGAAAACTCATTATAACTTTTTTAAAAAGTTTAAAATAAGCTTTATTTTTTTGAGTTTCTAGTATCAGAAGTAAACCAGTTGCGCACAAAATAAAGTTGATCCTTTTTTTTTGTAAAAAATATCTAAAAATCACCTCCTAATTAGCATCTCAAATGAAATTAATCAGTAGCGCTTCATAAGTTACTTTACGTATGTATGCTTATTATAGAGGATCTGTAAGTTTCATCGGTTCATAGTGCTTATTTTTGAAAGGCTGTAGTTAAAAGGGCTTCAATGAGTCACTAATCACGAGTATATGCAAATTCGGAACAGCCATATCTTAACCAATTTTTGTATTACAGAAAAACAAAATATTCAGAAAACCAAAACCTTTAAACTTTGGGATATTTCGTATCACAAGTTATTTAAAAAAAAGGCATTTTTTTCAAAATAAAAAAAATACTGTAAAACTAAATTTACGATGAAACTTACAGATCATGTGTATTATAAACAATACATAAGTAAAGTCACTTGTGAAGCGGTAACAATAATTTGATTTTATTCGTCTTGAGGGGCCAAACGAAAAACACAAACTACTTTTTTTCTTTTTAAATCGTGTTCTGTTGTGATTTATAGAAAATTTATAGCATCTCTTTCGAAATAAAAATGTTATGCAAGTTCCCTTTTAGAGGGTGATTTTCACGCTTTTTTAAAACTATTTTTACAAAAAAGGAAAACTTTGTTTTCAGCGTAACGTGCTTACTTTATGCTAGAAACATTTTTAAAAACAAAAACAAAGATTTTTAAACACTTTAAAAAAGTTGCGATGAGTTAGCAAATTTATAGCATCTCTTTCGAAATAAAAATGTTATGCAAGTTCCCTTTTAGAGGGTGACTTTCACGCTTTTTTAAAACTATCTTTTACAAAAAAGGACCAACTTTATTTTCAGCGTAACGTGCTTACTTTAATGCTAGAAACTTTTTTAAAAACAAAAACAAAGCTTTTTTAAAGAAATGTGCTTTATTTTTTGGTTATTTCACGTTGAAATATTCGATTTGGAATTTGACGAATAAGAACTTACTTTTTTAGCTACAACTCTGCTTCTACTGAGTATAAAGATTTTATACAGACATTTTTTTTTAATTTTTTATAAAGTATATTTTTATTGAATACCTTTTTCGATAAAATACTTACTTATTGTGTTATTTGCGTAAAACCGTCTAAAAAAGTGTATTTTTTTGTTAAAAAACGAACATATTCACTCTCAAATAACTCGAAAAGTATTAGCTTAGTCAAAAAACTCAATGGAATAAAACTTGCTACAATTAATCAGTTTATCCACTTGATAGATACTAGATAGTATTAGACTTATTGATATTATAGCTACCTAGCCTTATACAAAGTGGATTTAGAAAGTCCACATCTACATTAGACAACCTAGTGGATATTGAATCTGTAATTCATGGGTAATTTGGATGTGATAAAGTATGTTTGGCTTATGGCTATCTTTTATTATATTGTATAACGTGTGCCATTTGGGGATTAGATATAAGAATTCTATTAAGTTGGTCAATTCCAGGAAACATAAAATTTATTAGTAATTTCCTATATAGACGAAACTTATTCGAATAGATAACGTCCTTTTAGACTCAAAAATCCAATTAAACGACATTCCTCAATGGTCTACTCGTTGCACTTTTCCTTATTGCAATCAATGACATCGCTAAATCACTTAACCCACTAGTCATTTAGAAATTAGAGAATTGGTCAAACACTACTGGCCTAGAATTTTCTCCCACTAAAACGAAAACAATAATCTTCAGTAAAACTCCAAAGAAGCACATTATACTACCAAAAATCTACCTAAAGAATTTCTTCTTCTACTTTTTCTTTTATATAGGCAGTACTGAATGTTTTTCTTCAACGGTGCCTTTCATTCTGTCCCTAAATTGTCATTCCATCTTTTCCTTGGGCATCCTATACTTCTTCGGCCTAACGGTGACTTGTCCCTGGCTATTCTTATTATCCTTGATTCAGACATCCTGCTTATGTGTTGATTCCACTCTTCTTTTCTATTCTTTACCCAGGTTTTTATATTGTCTACCCCACATATGCATCTGATTTCCTCACTTCTTACCCTGTCCCGTAGTCCTTTTCCAGCAATCCTTCTTAAAATCTTCATTTTGTTGGTATCCAGACATCTTTGTATTTTGCTTGCATCTGGTCTTGTTTAAGTCATAACTGGTCTAATAACTTCAGTCAAATGACTTATATATTCGGTCCTTTGTTTCCACTCTAAGGTGTTTGTTTTTCCAAATTGTGTCGTTTAGGCATCCGGCCGTTCTACTGGCTTTAATTATTAGTCTTTAACCTCTTCTTCGATATTATTGTCGGCTGATAAATTAATTCCCAGGTATTTACTTTTATTGTCTAAGTCCAATTGGCATCTTATTGGTTCTTTGGATATTACTAAGCTTTTTGTTTTTGGGCTGATATTTTCATATTCATTTCTTTTGCGTTAATGTTGAATTCGTGCAGTAATCTTTGTAGGTCGTCTTCGCACTCTGCTACTAACACGGTGTCATCAGCGTAACAGAGTATTTTTATCTCTTTATCGCCCATTTTTTACCCTCTGTTTTCTTCACTTGTTTTATCATTGCATCCAGCGTTATGTTAAACAGTAGAGGGCATAGTGAATCTCCTTGCTTGATTCCTGTGTTTGCTTCTATATGGGTTCTGTTATTATTCCATTGACTTCATTTCTATTTTATTTCGTACATAGTTTTCTATCAGTTTTATAATATCCAGTGGTAAATTTTTGTCATATAGTAGGTGTATCACGTCTTTTAATTGTATTCTATCAAACGCTTTCTCTAGGTATATAAAATAGAAAAACCCTCGCTTGTTATACTCTAATGATTTCTCCGCTATTTGTCTTATCACAAAAACTGCATCGTTATGATCTTCCCCTTCTAAATCCTTGTTGTTCAACCCATATATTTATGCACGCCATTATTTTCTTCATCAGTATTTTTGTTGGGAGTTTCAGTATAGTGCTCCGTAAATTTATCCCTCTATAATTACTGGGGTCTGCCCTATCACTTTTCTTAAATAACGCTATCATCTGAGTGGTACTCCATTCTTCTGGAATTCTTCCTGTATTTATTATTTTACTTATCAGGATATTCAGTTCTTTGTGAAGTCTCTCTCCTCCGTATTTTAAAAGTTCATTAGCTATTCCATCTTTCCCTGGTGCTTTTCGATTTTTCATTTGTTTTAAGGCGTTCGTTATCTTCCTCTTTAATTTCTGTTTGCTCACCCGATTCTAATCCTGGTTTTCCAGTTCTTCATGATTAGCTGTTTGATACAGGTTTTCTAGGTAAGTTGTCCATGTATTTGTATCAATATGTTTTACTTCTACTATCAATTCCTTCATCTCTGCTGTTTGACCTCTTATCATTTTCCACATTTCCTTTTGCATCCCGTATAAGTCGTGCTCCATCTCTTTTGAAAATGCTTACCAATGTTCTGTTTTCTTCCTTCTTACTATTGAGTTTAACTCATTTCAAACTCTTTTATATTCTTCACATATGTTTGTCTCCTTCTTTTGAATTTGTATTCTAGCTAGATTTTCTTTTTTCTTGGCATTTTATTTTTATTTCTTCACAGATCCATGGGGTGTTCTCCTTTTCTTTCGTATATGTTTACTTATCTTACGTTCTCCAAATGCGTCCGTTGCTGCCATTTTGATATTATCTCTAATCTTCCTCCAAATTTCTTCTATGTCTTCATCTGGTGTTATGTAGTTTTCGTTCAGTACTTTTTGCAGTCTTCTCTGGTATAAATCTCGTGTTGACAAGTCTTGTAGCTGTTTTACCTTTATTCTTGTCTCACATTCAATAGGGCCTTTTTTCCTGTTTTTTTTGTAGATGTATTCTGATTTTTCCAAGTACTAGGTTGTGATCACTTCCGATATTAGCTGCACTTAAACATCTTATGTCTAGTACTTGAGAATAATGGATGTTTCTGTTTGTCAATATATAATCAATATCGGATCTGTGTGCTCTTGTATTTTTGAATGTATATTTTTCTTGATCTTTGTGTCTGAAGAACGTATTGTTTATTCGAAATTCGTTCTGAGAGCAAAAGTTAATAAGTAGTTCCTAAAGAGTTTACAATAAATTATTCATAATTGATTAACTTCTTGGGAATAAAACTGGATAATCGTCTATCTTGGTAAGACAATATACACTCACTCCGACTGTCAGCTCAAACAGGCTCAACTTAATGAAAAATATCTCTCATAAACAATGGGATGTCGACGTCCAAACTCTAAGACTGTTCACTGAAATTTGGGTTTCAACCTGAGATACAGTCGGAAAAATGAAAGAATACCCATGAACGAACATATAAAACACGCTGTATTTTCCTGTCATCATGTCGCAAAGAAAATTGCCCAGCGCAAGTACATGTAATAATAATTATTACATGTACCTGTGCTGGCCAATTTTTTGTGTGACACGGTGACAGGAAAATACAGCGTGTTTTTTATGTTCGTTCATGGGTATTCTTTCATTTTTTCTACTGTACAATACGCTAAAGTGTTACGTTTGGCTTGTTCTCTTGTATGTAATGAAAGCATGGATAATAAAGGCCAGCTCCACTAACAAACTTGAAGTCTTTGAAATGAGGTGCCTGCACCGAATGCTTAAAATATCATGGACATACTTAGGGACATATTGCGAGGAGAACGATATACTTGTCGGCAACTGGAACTCGAAGGAAATATAGAGGGTAAGAGAGGTCTAGAAAAAGATGTCATGGCTGGTTAATATTCGCCAAATGATATTAATGAAATTACTCTTAATAGAATAATGTAATCGTGACCATCTAATATCTCACCTGACAATACAATGCACGGTGGACGCCTAGGCAGAAATACACGGCACCTTTAAGAAGTAAAGTTAATAATAAATAATTCAATAATTATACTTAGTCACTATTTTCCCCCTAACTCGGAAAATATCAACGGCACGAAAAAACTTGGAAGAAATTGTTGGAAATCGCGATTGCAACCATTCATGAGTCCTTACCATTTTTCTCTCAAAGAGTTTAAAGTGGCCGAGCGGGTTACTAAGTCAATTTCATTTAAGTAAATACGTTTGCAATATCTCCAAACAAAATATACAATTATCAGAAGAGACTGTAATTAACGAAAATAACTACCTATTTTTTTATCGAGATTATGAGGCAAATAAGAAATGTACAATATCTAAAATCACCGAGTGAGTATTTTTCTCGTTAAATAAATTTTTTATTAAATAAATTATATTATTATATATATTATATAAAATTATTAAATAAACTTTAGAATATTTAATGATTTGTTTCAAGAATTCAAATTAGAAGACAAATTACAACTACAAAATTATTCTTGCTAATTTAAAAACGAGTTTAGAAAGTAATACATAGGTACACTCCAATAATTATTTTAAAGATTGCCATTGTTATCGTTGAATGAGAACTCAAATTTAAATGCATCAAAAGAATTAAATAATTTTTATTTTAATCCGATCGACCCGACCGACCCCAAATTCCGATAACCAAAGCTACCTGAATACGTCTCATCGTTGTCTCAGGTAAATTCAATCTCGCACCTAGAAAGCTGCTAACGCCATCTATTTCTAAAACCACTGGTGTCGTACATAAACGCTCATTTAGTTTCGTATCTTCCAGTATAATTTATCAGTCAACGCTAATAGGTTCTATAGAAGGTGATCAGCATCGACTTTACAATATTCAAAAAAATCAAACAAGATAGAACGTTTTGTAATTTCATTAAGAAATGTTTAATAAACAACATATCAAAAAGTTCTAATCTTGTTCTCATGATCATTTTTCAGTGCGTCATTAATTATGACGTCATATACTGTATTGGGTGTGTCGAGACTTATTTCATGTAATTATTGACGAATCTGACAGATGCAAGAATCGTACTTAGCCATAGGTGAAAAGCTTGTGGAATTAAATTAATTAGTAATTTAGTAGATTTGATTTTTACACAACATGTTAACATGTATACCTCGTCCAATTTACTTACCGTTGCACGTCATCCGCGCCATAGCCTGTGACACGATACCAACACGAAATATCTAGGCGGTAGGTGTGTTCCCCTTTAGAATCATTTTGATTCTAAAAAAGAAAACACCCACCGCCTAAATATTTCGTGTTGGTATCGTGTCACAGGATATGGCGCGGATGACGTGCAACGGTAAGTAAATTGGACGAGGTATAGGTATTTTTTATAAAGGGGAATAAAATTAAAAAGTAAACAATATTGTTAATTAAATTTATAAATATGGAAACATTAAAAAATGACACAGAACTATCCATAAACTGTGTTTTTATTTTCTCTAGGTGCTGTCTCCACTTCAAAAGTTGGCAATCATCAGAGCGATCTTTATTTCTGAAACCGCGGCTCTAAATAATTCATTGTTATTACATCCAAACCAGTTCCTAAGGTTCTTCAGCCATGAGTTACGTCTCCTTACTATGGATCTTTTTCTTGCATAATGACCTGGAGTATTAGAATATATTTATTCTAAAGAACTAAATTCTAAACCAAAATACAAAACCAACTTTTAACGAACTAAATTCTAAACCAAAACACAAAATAATGCACAAAAACGTTGTGAAACACAAGGGAAATCGAATTCGAAATTTCAAAATGACAGGTACACAAAATACTGACCTGAATAATAACCGTCACTTGACTCTTTGACACTTCTAAAAAATGGCCAAAATGGACAAAGTTTTCGTCAAATGTTCGTAATACGTGTATTTGATTGGCTAGAAAAAACGCGCATTCTAAATATCAACGAATCAAACGTAGGTTAGGAATAGACATCTTATGTATATAACCATTGTAATGCTGCATTATTTTTGTGTTTAATCACGGAGCTACCGCTTTTTCCGTCTCATCTAACTTAATGCATTAGAGAGAAATCGAAAAACTGTGACGCACTGAAAAATGATCATGAGAACAAGAATACTCCAGAAATGGGTGCTTCATTTATTATTAAACAAATGAACTACGAAATTAGATGTTTTATTAAATAACTCCGAAAATATAAATTTTAGACAAAAACTGACTTGACCATTGAAAAATTCAGAAAATTTTACAAAAAAACCTTATATAAAGAATTTTCTAAAATTAAATCTGTATCTTCTATAATTTTTTAATTATAACGCTAAAGTCACCCTTCTCACAAACATTGGCGCACTGTAAACTAACGTACGGCGAAGTGCATGGTTGAGTTATTTTAATGTAATTCTTTAACTAATGGATCAAATGAAATTTTACAAATTGAACATGAAAGAAGAATAATTAAGCTATCTTATGGTTATAATAGAAAGAAATAAAATGTATGGGCATAACTACGGTGTGGACGGAAAGTGAGCCTTACATGAATTTTGTTTAGAAATGATTTAAAACTGTGTAACTAATACAGTTTCTCTTATAAAACTCTCAGTTTTGCACAACTTACCTTTCAAGCATCTTGCTAAATGTTTCATTCAAAAAAAATCTCAAAAATTTAGTTCAAATGATATGACGTCTCAAAAAATGTAATTTTTGAAATCTTCGTAGTTTTATAGAATTACCACCACTTTAAGACGGTATTACTCAAGTTTGAACAGATCTGACAGTTTTATAAGTGCTTTTTTAAAGCTTAGGATGTAATCTCTAAAATGCACTAAATTATTTTACTTTAGAAATGAAATAAAACTATTTCTTTTTAAGAAAATTAAGAAAGATAACAAAAATGTAATACAAAAACCGAAAATTACCAGCTAAAAAAATGTTTGTACAAAGTGATCAAACCTTTTTTCTATAAAACTTACCTAAAACATATTTAATAATAAGCTTCAACAATAATAAATGTTCAACAAAAAAAAATTATTAGCTCTTATACAGTATGTCTGCGTAACTTGGAATCTATTGATAACTTTTTTATTATCAGTTTTACGAAAAAAAGTTATTCTTTATAAAATACTCTGCATCGTATATAATCTAAGATGCAATCATCAAATATCAAATTTAATTAATGTTATAGGAGGTATGTCAAAAAATATGAATTTCACTCAAGAGTAAAGTACCATTACATTTCACAATATCGAAAATTGTTATTAAGAAAAGTTGTTTGGAATTAAAAAATTTGTTTTAGTGTTAAATTACATCCTTCTAATTAAAATATTGTGAATAATAAAGGCACTTAACTCTTCATATTAAAAAATCATAAAAAATCATATTTTTTACATACCTCGTATAAAATTAAAAAAGTTTGATGTCTGATGGTTGTATCTTAAATTTTAGACGAGGGAGAGAATTTTATGAAAAATAACTTTTTTTCGTAAGTGATAATAAAATAGTTATCATAATTGTAATAAAATGATGAGTATCCGTAATTTGAGAAAAAATTTAATTTTTTTTTTCGATTAGAATGATGTAATTGTATATTTAGACATAGTTTCTAATTTCAAACAACTTTTCATAATAGCATTTTTTGATATGCTGGAATATAAAGGTACTTTACTCTTTAACGAAATTCATATTTTTGACATAACTCGTATAAAATTGATAACATTTGATATCTGATGGTTGAGTTTTAGATTTTTGACTATTCAGAGCATTTCATTAAGAATAACTTTTTTTCGTAAAATTGATAATAAAAAAGTTTTCCATGTTTTCCTAGCTACGCAGACACACTGTATAAAAGCTACCGTATAAGAATTTTCAAATTGCAATGCCATATTCGGATTCAGCATAATCAAAAACAAAATAGAAACATATTTGATCAAGTAAAATGATGAATTTAACGATATTTTTAAAATTATTTATACAAAACAATTGTTATTGTTTAAACAATTAATAAACAATTAGCGGCCAAATATGCGAGTAGAACTGTTTACTTTAACATGTATATAAACTAACAAAAAAAGTTTTAGAAAAATATAAGCTTGTTTGAATTTTTCCGAAACAATGCATGTTTTCGTTCTAATTGCACTTCCCTATATAATAAATACAAAGAACCCCGGCATTTTATTATGTAAAAGTGCCGGGATCATGCTAAATGACAGCAACAAACTTCATGGAGTGGTTGTGTATGAAAGAATAATGACGGCAGTAAATGAATGGGAAAAACGCACATTTTCAGGGCAAACTCAGAATTGCATGAAATTTTGACTTTAGGTTCTACTTACCCTCCACTTCAAAGTTGAACTTGTGCCGCTGGTTGCTTTTACTTGGGGGGGGGTGGCAGTTACCCCTTCTCGGGGGGTAAGAAAACTCGCGTTTACATTAAGTCCTTAAATAGTCCGGATTGAAATATTTATTTTTCGACAAAAAAACACCCGGCGGTTTTTCGCAAATAACTCAAAAACTAAGTATGTTATCGAAAAAATATTCTTAGCAAAAGTGTAGCAATGTCACGAATACACTGTGACTTGAAGCAAGAGTACTTTTAGTACTAGAATACCTCAGAATTTAATAATCCAGTGTCAAAAATACTTAAAAGATAAAGACAAAAAAGTTATTGAGATAAAATACCGGTTGCCCTACACGAAACGGACGCCTATGACCGGTACTAGAAATTTGCAATTGATAGAGTCCATTTATCTCTGGAAAATAAATAGGCGTACCAGTTCTCGTTTTTCCAAATAGAAGCGGTCTGGAGCTATTTAAAAAATATATTACAAGACGCCATCTTTAAAGAGCTCTAGCTCGCTTAGAGAGCATTTTCGCATTAGATGAATTGAATTTCATTATCTTAAAATTATCTGAGGAATCTCCGGTCTTCGTTTATCGCAAGAGTTTCTGGACACCCTGTATGTATATGCAGCTACGAAGCGAGTACTGGGAAAAGTCCAAATAAAAAATGTTAAAAATTCAAGTTACTCTCCTTTCTATTTCCACCAATCCAGATATCAAAATTATAACATGGAATTCGAATATTATAGCCGGCTATAATGGCGATCTTATATTCCTACACTACATTATAAGAGAAAGAATCTGAAGAATAGGAATATATTGTGATGCTCCCAATATCACGTAAGCCGGTTCTGTAATTCTGGAGAATTCGAATTAGCCGAGCGTGAGTTTGGCCCTTTTCAAGGGCGAGGCAAAAAAACTTGGTTAACTGTATATTGTATAAATAGCGGACAATTTTGTTGAACGGATTCAGCTATAATTTTAACGTTGTGGTGTATTAAATTTTGAGATAAAACGGGCGCGTTTTATAAATTGTAATTAAATAAATTATTGTGTTTAAGTTTTCTTAATACAGGCTGAATTATGAGGAACTGTACATACTCCTACCTCGTATAGAGGCCCCTATGGGGAATAACAAATGACCATTAAAAAGTGTCTGCTCCCATTGTTTAATAATATACAATGAGAGTTTCGCATTTTGACAATTTGTCATAATTTTTGAACGTTCAGATCGATATGTCTCTTATTTTGGTCAATCGTTACACTATTATTGCCTTTTTCATGAGCATTTTTCAGTGCGTAACAAATGATAGGAAAAAGGGTAAGTCCGTGATAATACACATTTATGACATTTATTCTAACATGACATTTTAGTTAAATCTGACAGTTGTCACATTTTATTTTCAATTTGGAATAAAAACAAATCAAATGTGTTTCTTGAATTTATAAAATGGTATTTTCTTTGATTTGTATAGTCTTATAAATTATACAGATTATATTTGTAATATTATTATCTAATTAAAAAAAAAATATTTTTTTTATTATGGCGCCATCTATCGACAACTAGAATAACTAGAATAAATATTGTAAATGTCTGTAATCACGGACGTGCCTTTTTTCTGTCACATACAATTTAATGCGTTAGAAAGAAATCGAAAAACTGTGACAAAAAATCATGAGAAAAAGAATACCGCCTAATCAACTGATTTATTCAAACTAGAAAAAAATCAGGTCCGGCTTTAAAAAATTAGTTGGTTTGGGTCTTAGAAAAAATTTCACCCTGTATACGCTTTTTGAAAACTCTAATCTGAATTTTACAAATTAGACAAATAGGCAATTAAAATGGCATATTTATTTTTTCCCCACACGATTACTTAATTTTTTATTAAAAAATCAAATTTGTCAAAATTGCAATGTTACCATAAAAATAAAAAAATTAAACAATGTTTTTCTTAAAATTAAAAGTTTCGCCATTTTTTTATAACACGTCTAGATCTAAAACTCCCCATAACACTTCTCTTTGGACTCTAGTTTAACATAGACGTGATCAAATAGATAAATTTTAAATTTTTTCACTTAATTTTTGCGATTTAACTTTGCAATTCACGAAGCTGCACCTTTTATTTTTAAAAATTCATAACTTTTACGAAAAGAAGACTGAAAGTCTACAACAATTGTCATAGTCTTCACAAAGAAATATGTGCTGTAAAAATTTCAGAAAAAAAATTTTAAATGGAACGTTGTAGAGAGTTAAACCGTGATTTCATTTTTTTTTTTTTCATTTTTAGGTTAAAATTCCGATTTCGACAAATTTGATTTTTTAATTAAAAATTAAGTAATCGTGTGGGGAAAAAAATAAATATGCCATTTTAATTGGCTATTTGAGTAATTTTTAAAATTCTTATTAGAGTTTTCAAAAAGCATATACAGGGTGAAATTTTTTCTAAGACCAAAACGAAATAATTTTTTAAATCCGGGCCTGATTTTTTCTAGTTTGAATAAATCAGTTGATTGGGTGGTAACATAAATTAAATATTTGTTCAAAAAAAATTAATTTTTGTATAAAAGTAATTTTTTTTAAATCTATGGTTCACTTTACCAAACTTTTAATTATTATTCATAGTCAAATTTGATTTTTTTTATAAAAAATTAAGTAATCATGTGGGTAAAAAAATTAATATGCCATTTTAATTGCCTATTTGTCTAATTTGTAAAATTCATATTAGAGTTTTCAAAAAGCGTATAAAGGGTGAAATTTTTTCTAAGACCCAAACGAACTAATTTTTTAAAGCCGGACCTGATTTTTTTCTAGTTTGAATAAATCAGTTGATTGGGTGGTAACATAAATCAAATATTTGTTAAAAAAAATTAATTTTTGTGATAAAAGTTAATTTTTTTAAATCTATGGTTTACTTTACCAAACTTTTAATTCATAGTCAAATTAGATTTTTCAATAAAAAATTAAGTAATCGTGTGGGGAAAAAATAAATATGCCATTTTAATTGCCTATTTGTCTAATTTGTAAAATTCATATTAGAGTTTTCAAAAAGCGTATACAGGGTGAAGACCCAAACGAACTAATTTTTTAAAGCCGGACCTGATTTTTTTCTAGTTTGAATAAATCAGTTCATTAGGTGGTAATAGTGTAACGATTGACCAAAATAAGAGACACATCGATCTGACCGTTCAAAAATTATGACGAATATAAATTTCTGTCAAAATGCGAAACTCGCCCTGTATATTATTAAACAAGGGGAGCAGACACTTTTTAACGGCCATTTGTTATTCCCCATACGAGCCTCTATACGAGGTAGGAGTATGTACAGTTCCTCATGACTCACCCTGTATGTATAAATAAATTAAGGTCGATTCCCACTATATGTAATATCAACGTCCCGTCAAAATATTCTGTAGTGTATTTTAAGCCAGGACGTTCCGTGACGGTGCCGACCTATGAGAACATCCTGGCTTAAATTACACTGCAGAATATTTTGACGGGACGTTGCCGGTCCGTGACGGGACTTTGATGTTTCGTAAAATGCGAATCGACCTTTAGAGGTTGTAGTGTTTTTTAATAAATTAAATATTAATTGTTTATTATTAATTGAAGTGTTTGTAAATAAAACAACATAAAAGTAACTATTATTATTTAAAAATGGTGTCTAAAAATAAATCAGCAATAAAAACGTAACAATATAAATATTACCTAACGTAATTTGTAATGGCTTCAACAATCCTTCGACTTGTGCCAAAGTCTCTCTATCCTCGGTGGAAGGCGTCAAACCCTTTAATATCGTTATATAATCCAAATACGAAAAACAATGCCATATAGGTCCCATGAGCAATGCTGGTAAGTAGTAACGAAGAGCGAGCGGCATCCCTTGCCCTGCAGTGTTGAGTGAGCTTTGAACTTCGGGCCTAGTCAACAAAGTGTTCAAAGTTTCTCTACAACTCGGTGATGTGACGTCTCTAGCGTATTTGATGTATACATCAAATTCTGCTGCTTCTGCAAGTTCTGCAAAGAAAATTATATTTTTATCATGTGAACACTTTGGTATTACGAAGACCTGCAAAAGGTTCGAGAACGGTTCTATTGAGTGAACTGTAAATATGATGTAAGATGGTGCCGGAAATGTGAACTGCGTGTAACCAGTTCATGTTTCCGGTTCAGTTGGGAAAATGAGAGCACCCATAAAACAGTATAATGTTGGTAGCCCTATGGAAAGAGTAGCAATCTGCATTGCAGGTCAATTTCCAGAAACGGATGATGGAAATAAATAAGTACTGATAGCCTTGTTTTTTTTTTACAAAATGTGCCGAGACCTATGCGATCACAAATTAAGAAGCTGTTACCGTTGCACAGGTGCTTGTTAAAGAATTCTTCAGTCACACCAAATAGTTCCTTGGAGATCCACTCCGACCAAGGGCGAAACTATTGACTCAACCCTCTTCCAAAACGGTTGTAAATAGATTCGTGGCAATAAGACTAGAACCATAGATAAATAATATAGTATTACCGGATAGATAGGCGACTCACTGTAAAAATTTGGTTCCTTACGCCATTTGCGTTCGATGTGTTAACTAATCACCATTTGGCGGGAAATTCAAATGGACAAGCACTAATTTTATCCGTTTAGCGCCTCTTGCGGGCAATTTCGTTACTAATTAAAATATCTTCTTATTTTACAGGAAATAATCTCACCTATATTATTAAAATAAAATACCAGAACTAAGCTTGTTAAAGTATTTTATTTACATAATATTTAAGTAATACTCATAAATTATTCGGAATTCTCAAGTTACAAAATATATTATTTTTGCTGTCAAAGTTAGTAAGGAAAAGGGATATAAAAAAGTTAGACAATGTTTTTCTAAATATAGGTACGTGTATTTATTTGTTGTTTCAGATAAAACAGTTATTACCCCAGGCTGTGGGTGAAAAAACGTGATATAATTCAGGAATTTTTGAAACCTATCAGGTGTTGTAAAGGACGAAGGCAGGAATAACTTCTACTAAAATGTGACCAAAAATATTGTGAGCTTTTTTTTTAATCGCGATTTTCATTTCTTAAATTTGCAATTTTTAAAGATTTTTAATTTTGCAGCTTAGGATATTGATTTTAGAGACAAACTTTTTGATAGAAAGTTGTAGTAAATTAAAAAACCTAAAATTTGAGCTATGGTAAGTTTAATTTCGTTTATTGGTTATTGCAAAACAGCATGCGAAAGGTCCAAAATGGCCGTTTTTTACAACTGCATTATTTATTGTACAAATAATTTTTTTTTATTTTTTAAAGCTTTAAAATGAAGAACTTTCAATTCCATACATAAAAGAATTGCAAGGCCGGATTAACGAATTTGTTGCTTAGATATTATAAATTGTTTATCCCAAGAGGTCAAATGTCGAAGGCTATAACTTTTTGAAGAAAAATCGTAGAGAGTTGTTGTAACATCCAATCTCCTTCTAAAGAGTTATATTTTCATATTCTGATGTAAATAAATGCGTAAAACATTTTTAAACCTCTAATTTTTGGGTTTGAAAATAAGGGGGCAAATTTCGTTATTAACATTTAGAGCTGAAGCGGCCCAGTACATCCTATGAGTTTTTAACTTACAGATTATTGTTGCTGAACAGGAAACGAAGATTTATAAAAAAAAATAAAAAATTTCTACGACCAGCTGAAGCCGAGCTAAATGTTGGGTTTGAAAATAAGGGGGCAAATTTCGTTATAAACATTTAGAGCTGAAGCGGCCCTGTACATCCTATGAGTTTTTAACTTACAGATTATTGTTGCTAAAGACGAAAAGAAGATTTATAAAAAAATAAAAAATTTACAACCAACTGAAGCAGAGATAATTATTTATTTTTTCTTAAATCGTAGTGCCTTTATTTATAACAATTAAGAAATTATTTTACAGTCATTGACTAAAGAAAGACTTATATTATCTTAAAATAAAAATTATTATAAACTATAATTACATTTAATTATTAAAAATTATTTTTAAAATCGGTGCTTTTGCGAGCGGCCGAATTTTGCAAATCGCCCGGCTCGCTTCAAATCCGCGCGCTCGGAAAATTTTTACGTAACTTGTATTAAATTTTGACCGAAAAGAATTTAATAATATTACCATTATAATATACAGTGTATTTACCACTGTATTTGTTTTTCTTGATAAACTTTTATATGTGAAATCTCATTTCTGAAGAAATAATATTACAAAAATGATACATATAACTATATTTTTAATTTTTGCATTGTTATATAAATATAATAATAATAATGTTACTTCTTATTATACAATATAAAACTTTTTCTTCTTGTAGTGACTATCCGTTTTGGATGTTGGCGACCATCATGGCAATTTGGCAAACCCCATTTGGAAACTGAGAACCAGGAAGGCGAAGGATTACCTTGCTAGAAAATTTACGTACGTCGTTCAACACAACAACTACAAATCTTTTTAGAGCAGCAGTACCGATTTAGTGTGCAAGTACAGATTGCCATGATGGTCGTCAACATCCAAAACGGATAGTCACTACAAGAAGAAAAAGTTTTATATTGTATAATAAGAAGTAACATTATTATTATTATATTTATATAACAATGAAAAAATTAAAAATATAGGTATATATTTCATATATATGTATCATTTTTGTAATATTATTTCTTCAGAAATGAGATTTCACATATAAAAGTTTAACAAGAAAAACAAATACAGTGGTAAATAGACTGTATATTATAATGGTATTATTATTAAATTGTTTTCGGTCAAAATTTAATACAAGTTACGTAAACATTTTCCGAGCGCGCGGATTTGAAGCGAGCCGGGCGATTTGCAAAATTCGGACGCTCGCAAAAGCACCGATTTTAAAAATAATTTTTAATAATTAAATGTAACTATATTTTATAATTATTTTTAATTTAAGATAATACAAGTCTTTCTTTAGTCAATGACTGTAAAATAATTTCTTAATTGTTGTAAATAAAGGCACTACGATTTAAGAAAAAAGAAACAATTATCTCGGCTTCAGTTGGTTGTAGAAAATTTTTATTTTTTTATAAATCTTCGTTTCGTCGTCAGCAACAATAATCTGTAAGTTAGAAACTCATAGGATGTACAGGGCCGGTTCAGCTCTAAATGTTTATAACGAAAATTGCCCCCTTATTTTCAAGCCCAACATTTAGCTCGGCTTCAGTTGGTCGTAGAAATTTTTTATTTTTTTATAAATCTTCGTTTCGTTGTTAGCAACAATAATCTGTAAGTTAAAAACTTATAGGATGTACAGGGCCGCTTCAGCTCTAAATGTTTATGACGAAATTTGCCCCCTTATTTTCAAACCCAAAAATTAGAAGTTTAAAAATGTTTTACGCATTTATTTACATCAGAATATGAAAATATAACTCTTTAGAAGGAGATTGGATGTTTCACCAACTTTCTACGATTTATTTTTAAAAAGTTATAGCCTTCGACATTTGACCTCTTGGGATAAACAATTTATAATATCTAAGCAACAAATTCGTTAATCCGGCCTTACAATTTTTTTTTATGTTTGGAATTGAAAGATCTTCATTTTAAAGCTTTAAAATATAAAAAAAATATTTGTACAATAAATAACGCAATTGTAAAAAACGGCACAATATTTTTATTTTATTTTTATATCGGTCTTTACTCCTTCGAGTAACTAGGTCCATTTTCTGTTGGAATTTACCAACTGAACAGACGGGGTCGTGAATTGTAAGTTTTTTGAATTCCCTCTTGTCTTCTTGGCTTCAGCATCCATTTGGCTGGCAAATTTTAGAAGCCTTGGAGGTGTTACCAACGAAATGGACCAATAAGTTTTCAATTTAAAAATCTTTTAGTAATATTTTAATATTTTTTAAATATTATTAATAATTCTATTAGGAACGAAAACTTCATCTTTTAATTGCCAGATGACGCTGGTCAAATAATATTTTCACTACAGTTGCAATGGGTGGGAAAAGCTCTCGGTGCTGGTCAATTGGAGTATGGAGAACAAGCCTACGTTCTCTCCGATGAGGCTCCAATAAGAGCCGAAAATCGCGATTTAGAGGACTGGACTGCGCTCCGTATTCTAATTGAAAAGTAAGATTGTTTTGCCTTCGCATTGCAACTGAATTAAAAATAAAATTTTTATTTTATTTTTATATTGGTCTTTACTCCTTTGAGTAACTAGGTCCCTTTTCTGTTGGAATTTACCAGCTGAACAGACGGGGTCGTGAGTTGTAAGTTTTTTGAATTCCCTCTTGTCTTCTTCGCTTCAGCATCCATTTGGCTTGCAAATTTTAGAAGCCTTGGAGGTGTTACCAAGGAAATGGACCAATAAGTTTTCAATTTAAAAATCTTTTAGTAATATTTTAATATTTTTTAAATATCATTAATAATGCTATTAGGATCGAAAACTTCAACTTTTAATTGCCAGATGACGCTAGTCACCTAATATTTTCACTTCAGTTGCAATGGGTGGGAAAAGCTCTTGCTGGTCAATTGGAGTATGGAGAACAAGCCTACGTTCTCTCCGATGAGGCTCCAATAAGAACCGAAAATCGCGATTCAGAGGACTGGACTGCGCTCCGTATTCTAATTGAAAAGTAAGATTGTTTTGCCTTCGCATTGCAACTGAATTAAAAATAAAATTTTCATTTTATTTTTATAATAGAAAATTATTTGCTTGCACTAACTCTAACTCTACTGTCATTACTTTTGACAGAATTGACATTTTGCCGAGTTAAGCCTCGTTTGATTATTTTATTTGTGACATTCAGGTATGGTGTTAACATAAATGATTGGTTAAAGTCTTCGTGAGCGAGATAGGCTGTCATTTCTCTTTATTTAGCTGATCGGTGTGGAAGTGGTGGGGAAAATTCCCCAATTTTCCCATATAAGATTCCGGGCCATGACTAGAACGACACCCGTGCATCCTCAATCAGATAGTATGGTCGAGAGGAGAAACCGAACGATGGGTAAACAACTGAACATAAGATTGGGATTAGCACACTCTGCCTGACATTGGGTCGTGAAGTTCGTTTGCCCTGCTACTAGAGTTTGGCTGCAGATCTTTCGAAGAACATGTTGCAAGCGAATAATATGTCGACCGCCTAAAGTTAAGAATAAACAACATTCATGAGCGTACCCGATAACAGATCCAGATAGCCAGTGACAATGAAATATCAATATGATTTTCGATACGAGAATGACAGATTTAAAGTAGGTGATTTTGTCTGGTTTCATAATCCACTACGTCGTCGAGGCTTGTCTCCTAAACTGCAAAGAAAATGGGAAGGTCATATGAAATTAAAAAGAGAATAAATGACACAACATACCGAATTAACAAGTTGCCAAAAAATGGTAAACCTAAAGTTGTTCACGTAAATTGTAAATCGTCTTGCACCATACGTTGGCTCAAATGAAAGGAAAGAAGCACAAATCCTCCAATATGAGATCAAAGATGACCGAGGGCCAAGTTTTAACGAATTTATGTCAAATAACGCAGATATAAAAAGTTCTAGATCCGGTGTGACCACAGAAGTTCAGCAGAATCTTTTTAGTGTTCTGCAAAACGTCTCTCTAGCCCACTGTGTTGCCCAAGGCCTCAACATGACTAAAGGAATATGGTCCGTATTCAATAAATGGTTCGGTCGCCTGGATGAATTAAGAAATCAGCAGCCAAAGTTGAAAGAGTACAGCGATTAGAAGATGGTCTTTCCTTCAATTTTCGTATTTTTTGGAAATAATCAGTAATTTCAAATAATCATTTAACTTCTTACTAACCTTCAAAACAGCTACCAATATAAGGCATCTTCTCTTGGGCCATCTCCCTAACATCTTCTAAACTACCCGATAGCGTGTAAGTCAATTCATAGATATCCATAATATTTGAAAATATCTTCTCTATATCCTGTGGACCTGGATTCAATTTAATAATTTCCTCTCTGTAATGTGTACAACGTTAATAACTTCATTTAAAACTAATACGCCAGTCAATGGGAGCAAGAATAGAATATTACCTCCGAATTCTATCCTACTGCATGGATTTTAATGAAAATTTGGGAATAGTCTCTACTTATCTCCTAATTCAAAGTCTACCCTATGCCGATGTGTGCTTTTATCTTGGGGGTGGTTCCCCTTCTCAGGGGTGGAAAATTTTTTGTTAAGATAACCACGGAATTCGCTAGAGAACCTAATTCTAAGCAAAAACTGTTCTATAATTTTTTTTTGAAAACTCAATACTTTTTGAGTTTTTCGTGGTTGAAAATTGGCCATTTTCATTGAAACATAACACCTTTTCGAACGGTTTTTTTTCCAATACCTTAAAAAATATGCATCTAACTAAAAAACTGTATAAAACATTTTTGTAGGTTATAAAAAACAAAGACACACTTGCCTTCATAAATCTTCTAGTTATAATACAAAAAGAGATATGGTAGGTGAACAGAGTTTGTTTTTTTGCTACATGCTCAAATTGGTGTATTCAACTTGAAATAACAGAGAAACGGTCGAGTTATGTGTGTAATGCGACCAATACCGTTTGTAGTGCTTGAAAAGACCTTCAAAATGAGCAATATTAAAGGTAAATTACGTACAAACTAAGTGATATATCTTGCAAACAAAATTGATAACTAATGTATTTTAAGAAAAAATGAGAAACAATTTTAACCCCCATCCGCCAGAATGTTAATGCATCATTTTCCGTCTACAATACCTTTTATTATAGTGTTATTTCTATGTTCAAAAAGTTGGACGAGTTTAAAATGAATGGTTTTTGAAAAAAAAAATAAGATTAAATTATAGAGCGCATTTTTAAATTTTCTTAAAAATCTTCCTTTTTCCCTGTAACTTGAAAATGATAACAGATACAGTAATGAAAAATAAAAACGAAATTTTTACCTTAAAAACTCTACATTTTTGTGTTATATCTTTTTTTCGTATCTCTTATCATTTTCGAGTTACATGGAGAAAAATGAAGATTTTTAAGAAAATTTAAAAATGCGCTCTATAATTTGATCTTACTTTTTTCAAAAATCATTCATTTTAAACCAGTCCAACTTTTTGAACATAGAAATAACACTATAATAAAAAGTAATTTAGAAGGGAAACGATGTATTTAAATTCTGATGGATGAGGGGTTAAATATACTTCTCATTTCTTCTTAAAAAACATTAGTCATCAATTATTTTACAGCATATCTCGCTTAGTTTGAATGTAATGGACATTTAATAGTGCTCATTTTAATGGCTTTTTCAAGCACTACAAAAGTTATTAGTACCATTATGAACCTAAAATCAACCGTTTCTCTGTTATTTCAAGTTGAATACACCGATTTGAGCATGCACCAAACAACAAACTCTTCTCACCTACCATACCTCTTTTTATATTATAACTAGAAGATTTATGAAGGAATGAATCTCTTTGATTTTTTTATAAGCTACAAATATAGTTTTTTTTGTTAGATGCATAGTTTTTAAGTTATTCGCAAAAATCCGTCCGAAAGGGATTAATATCATTTTTCAATGAAAATGACCAATTTTCAACCACGAATAACTCAAAAAGTATTGAGTTTTCAAAAAATATTTATGGAACAGTTTTTGCTTAGAATTATTCTCTAGCCTCTTCCGTGGCTAGTTTCTCCAAAAAAAATTTCACTCCCGAGAAGGGGTGAGAACCACCCCCAAGATAAAAGCGCACATCGGCATAGGGTAGACTTTGTTTATTGAGCTATTCCCTACTTACTGTGAAAATATCAAGTAAATCGATGTAGTATGATGGAATTCGGAGCCAAATACCCTCATTGACTGCCCTATAAATTCAAATATAAAATGTACCTAAATACTTTTATCAACATGTGCAATTCCTTCAGATAAGCTTTTTCAGAAGCGATGAGTTCTCTGACAGTTTCTTCATAAGTAAGACTGGTCCTAGGCGCTGTTGACAGCATCACTGGTGTTTCGTTTAAATTACTACAACCTCCTCCTTCATCTTGATAAAACATATCCATAAGAGCCTAAAAATCACAGAAAACATAGATATCACCTAAAATTTGGGCATATTTATGCATTCTACATGGAAGGAAGACAGTACTGTGCAGGAGATAGTAACTATGCAGAGCTTTTGGTTGTTTAATTACATAGAGGACTTCAAAATATAATCTACGAGGACTGCTATTACAGTTTTGAGATATGGCAACAATGGCGTAGACATCAAATATGATAACATAAAGGCGTTTATTTTCCAATTATTTTCCAAATTAGCAAAAAATCGCGATCACCACGTGCGATGCAATAAAATTCAGTAAAGCCAGGAAAATATTTGTCGCTCGGCTTGAGTGCAGTGTTGTCATGTTGTGATAAAAATACAGAGAGTAGGTCGAAACGGCAAGTTTTAAATCACCACACAAAAAAGTATTTGTTTTAACTCACAAAATAAGAATCAAAAACAGGATAATTTCTGATAGATTTTAGTAGTGTGCAAAAAGTTGTTGCTGTTATAAGTAATTATGAACGTATGGGATTTTAAATATTTTGTTTTAAATGGTAAACAAATAATACATTTGGCAATAACTGTATTTTCGCCGCCAGATGTAATATTTACGAAAATTATTTCATCCGTGCTTAATTGCCTTATTAGTGTGTGAGGTGAATTTGATGAGCGTTTATTTCGTTGTTATATAATTATAATTATATAATTATATTTTAATTATACCTCTAGGAATAATTAAAACGATTGAAAATATCTACCAGAATAACACAAAAGTAAAAGTAGAAGAGGAACTAACTGATCCAATTGAAGCTAGCAATGGAGATTCCCCGAGTCCTCTATTGCTCAATCTGATCATGGATGAAATAATAAAAAAAAGTAAGAACTGAAAGAGGATACCAAATGGGAGAAAAACAACTTAGGCCGCACCTACATTGGATCCGTATTTCTCCGATCCGACGTCGGTTTGAAAACAAAATCATGGTATTAAATGGCGGCACCTACATTGGATCCGTAGATCGCCCGATATCGGGCGATTGATAGGAGAAGCTACAGCAGAGAAGCAGTTCGACGTCGCGTTGGTCGATATCGGATAATCGGCTGGGAGAAAAACGGATCCAATGTAGGCGCCGCCATTTAATACCATGGGTTTATTTTTTAATCCGACGTCGGTTGACGTCGGATCGGATCGGAGAAATACGGTTCCAATGTAGCTTTGTCCAATGTTCCAACGCCTTCAAATAATCTGCTATGTACTAATATCTAAAAGTAAGATGATTTACAACGTACGCTGCCTTAACTTAATATAACCATCAGAAAATTTAACATAATAATTTCCCAAAAAACGACAAATGCATGGTTATAACAGTAAATCCACTAACGGCCGGTTTCACAAAGTAAAGTTAACTTGTGGTTAAGAGATAACCTCAAAATTACCCCAAAATATGCGTTTCAGTTTCATAATTGTTACCCTTCTGGGTATACCCATAAGGGTAACCCACTCCAACCTCTGGTTAAAAATTCTGTGAGTTAACCATACTTCGCCGTTGACCTGAAACTAAAACGCATATTTTGGGGTAACCTCTGGTTATCTCTTAACCACAAGTTAACTTTACTTTGTGAAACCGGCCGTAAGGGTCGATTTCTCATATCGAGTTCAACTCCAGTTTAACCTGAACTTCTAGTGAACGTCAGTTTAAATTCAAAATCGTCTTTCTCAATTCACGTTCAACCGATGCGCGATGGCAAGTAAACTACGTTTAGCTTGAACGCTGAAATTCGGGCGTTCAGATTATTTCAATGATTACGCATGCGTTGTCTTATTGCAGCTTGACATTAAACGCTGTTAACCTTTTATATTATACACTGCGCGTCATGAAAAAGAGGCCACCTAGAATTTTAGAAGAAGTTTTCAATAACTCTAAGTTTATACAATTTATTCTATTGTAACTAAACTCCCACAATACAGAAACACTTTGAGCGTCTTTTAGGGATCGCCAAACGGTGCCAACAGGTCAATTAAGGGTAATAAGTTTACAGAATTGATATCAGTTTTACAACTTCGGATAATGAACGTGTCGTTTGTAACTTATTTTTCTTGGAATATGGCTATTCTGTTTTTCAAAAAATTGTTCACTAGTGTACAGTTGTTCAAAGAGTGAGCTTGTGCAATTTTTAAATTTAAAATTATGGCTGAGAGATTTGCTAGATCTGTTCAAATTGTTACTTTGATTGATAATGGAATGAGTCAAAGAGAAGTAGCCAGACAGCTTCGAGTCAGTCGTTGTATGGTCCAAAAAACTTACCAACGATTCGTAGAGACTGGATCTCACGAACGACAACCAGAATCAGGCCCGAGAAAAATCACGACGGCCAGAGAAGACCGTTCTTTACAACGCATTACTTTGCAAAATCGGTTCTTTACAGCTAGATCAATACAAAACCGTTTTAAAAATGCTCAAGGGTGATCATTAAGCACTTCTACCGCGAGAAGAAAGTTGAGGGAATTTGGTCTAAGGGTACGCTGTCCAGCAACAGGACTTTTGTTAACATCAGCACATCGACAACGCCGACTACAGTTTGCTAGAGACCACGAGCATTGGACGATAGAAGATTGGAAAAATATTTTGTTTAGTGATGAGTCCGGAATGGTTCTTTATGGCTCAGATGGTCGCATCAAAACATACAGAAGACGTGTGGAACGATATGCTGCTTGTGTTCGACGAGCACGTGTTGCTTTTGGAGGAGGTTCAGTAATGTTTTGGGCAGACATTTCATTCGAAGGCCGTACTGATCTCGTATTTATTGATAGAAGAGCATTGAATGTTCACTGATACATTACCGAAATTCTAGACGAGCATGTAATGCCTTTTGCTGGGTTTGTGGGCGAAAACTTTATTTTAATGCTAGACAACGCGCGGCCACGCGTAGCCAGGATGGTAACGCAATATGTACCTGGAAACCGTCGGTGTGCCAAAAATGAATTGGCTGGCTCAAAGTCCAGATTTGAACCCGATTGAACATGTTTGGGATCAACTCAAATGAAGAGTAAGAAAGTGCTCCAATAAATCGTGAGCAGCTTCGGTTGGCGCTCATGGAAGAATGGGAAGTTTTTCCTCAAGACAACATCCAGAATTTGATCATTTCAATGCCAAGTCGAATGAGGAGTGTAATTTACAATACAGGTGGTAATACAGGGTATTAATAATCACGATTTAATTGTAATTTTTATAAAGAAAAGAGAAAAAATGTACAATGTTAATTATATTAATTGTCCAATAAAATCATCATTTTATGAGAAGTTTTTTTGTTATTAAAGAAATGATTGCATACTGCTTTAGAACATATTCGTAAACATTACACAAACATCTAATGACAATCAATTTCTTGTAGGATTCGTAAAAATTAAAAAATGCCAAAAACTGTAGGTGACCTCTTTTTAATGACGCGCAGTGTATTAAGCATAACGATTAACGATAACATTATTTTTGTTTTTATTATATTTATTTATAATTATTAAAATGACTGTTTAACTTTAAATACTTAAATTTAACTTTATTCAGAAACAGCATATAAAAAGGCGACAGTTTTTTACCTTTTGACATCTATTGACATTTCTCGTAAGCTGTAGAACGTGAACTGACCATGAGAATTGCATTTTAAAACAAGACCGAAGTTCAAGGATGAACCTCAGTCAATTGAACCATAGATTAACGCAGGTATGAGAAATCGACCCTAAGATGGAAATTAGAGCTGGAGGGTCAGATAATAGAATAAGTGAAGGAGTTTAAATCTCTAGGCATCATATTCTCTTGCTTCAGAAAGCTAGAAGCAGAAGTGGAGGATCAAATGAATAGAGCAAACAGAGTCGCAGGTTGCCTAGACAATATGGAGAAATAAAAATATCGGAAAAGTATTGAAAGGCAAAATTTACAAAACAGTCATCAGACCAATTCAAATTCAAATTAACAATTTCAACAAAAACGTTTACGACGATGAAGTCTTTGTCGTAATGATGAAGAAGTCTTTAATTGTTTGAAGTGTTCAAAGAAAATTTGAAGTAAACCAATCCACGAAGATAAATCATTAGGCGCCACATTTTCAACTTCGAGAAGTCGATTCAGAGAATTACTTTTGGTGCACGCTAAACCAAATTGATGATCATTTATTTCTAGATTTGGAGGTAACTCGTTTGGAGGGAAAAGTGCTTTTAAAGATGGATCAAATTAATATAAGCATAAATATATTTTCATATATAGGCCTTCACGACTGGTGTTTTGATACATGATACATTATTTGCCTGAATTACAGTAGGGGTGGGAAAAACCTACCGGTTATAACATTTGTTGAGACGGCCAAGCAATCCACAGCTCGTGCATCGCTTCAATTAGGTACCTATATCTCGCCGCGATATGCAAGTTTATTTCGCATTAAAAAAAAATTAAATGATCTCTGTTATCTTTAATGTTTGATACATGCGCAAATGACAACTCTGGCCGTAGACTCGAATTTTGCAAGTGGTAAACTGCTTGCGCAGAAGACGACTTATAACGTATAATTGACAAATAGTTAGTGATATATTTACCAAAACAAGTTTTTATTTATACGGGTTTAAACGGGTTACAGGAAATGTATTTATTTTTTTATACATAGAACATGCTACAAAAATTTTAATTGATGTGCACATAAACAAAACAGGAAAATTATGTTAAGTGCAAATAAACAAAAAAAGCAGCTTGTTGCAACACAATGAAAGCTATGAGATTTACTAAGTAGTGCGAATATTACTACGTGTATTCTTAAGCTAAAAGTAAGTTTGGCTGTTTTTTGAAAATATGAATGCTAAAAGAGTTAAATTTCAAAATTTGGGTCTATGGTTCTTACAATAATTATTATTTTCTCTTTTATGCCATATTTCTATAATCTCTTATTTTGTAAGTATATTCAATGTAGGTACAGCTATTTTCTTTATGTATCCAATTTGATTTCTTTTACATGTGTGGATCAAAAATTAACCTGATGACCTTTGTTAACAACGCTTTATTCTTCTAACTACATTTACTCATCGTCTATAGACCGCTTTTGCAGAGATAGAGCTACGTATTTCTTATGGACGATAGAAGCGCGCCGATGCCACGCCGTCTGATTAGAATGAATCGTATATCGACAGTCTAGTAGCAACACGTGCCTGAGAAATTTGGCAACACTGATCTGCATAAGCCCAACGTTCCATTCTTAACGTGAAATAAAGGTTCTGTATCATTTCCATAAAAAAGAAAGATGGCTTATTTTCAATCATTTGTGCACATGACGCAACGGAATTGACGCAAATGCAGATATCTCGAAGATACCCAATTTGGTTTTAGAAATGCTATGGGAACCAGGAAGGCACCTTTTGCACTTAACATCCTATTACAAAAATGTCGTGCCCAAAGAAAAGATGTATTTGCATGTTTTGTGGACTTCGAAAAGGCATTCGATAAAGTACAGCATGTAAAATTAATGCAAATACTGAAAAAGATCGGAATAGATGACAAGGATATTCGTGTCATTAAAATTTTGTACTGGAATCAAATTGCTATCGTAAAAATTGGAGATAACTACACCGATGAAATCTCCATACAACAAAGAGTCAGACAATGGTGCATTTTGTCGCCAACATTGTTCAATTTTTACTCGGACCAGTTATTTAAAAAGGCACTTGAGAGACAGCCATATGGAATAAAAATCAATGGGGAACTACTTAATGTGATTAGATATGCAGACGATACAGTAATTCTGTCAGATAATATTGAAGGTCTCCAAATTTTCCTTGATCGTATTCACGAGGTAGGAGAGGAAATGGGCATTAAAATAAACTCAAACAAAATCAAGTGTCTATTCGTGACTCACATCTCGATGCAAAGCTTCAATTAAACGGAGTCCAAGTTGAGAAAGTTCACAAAATGGAATATTTGGGAACTGTGATAACGGACCAACTAGATCCAGACATAGAAATAAAACGTAGAATAGCAATGACTAAAACTACTTTTATGACAGAATAGTTATAAAGACAAAGAATGGTTAAGTGCTATGTTTGGTCCGTACTTTTGTATAGTGCAGAAGTGTGGACGCTAAAAGTATCGATCATGAACAAAACTGAAGCATTGGAAATGTGGATCCATAGACGGATGCTGAAGATACCTTGGACAGCAAGGAAAACTAATGAAGAAGTACTAAGGAGGGTCAACAAAGATAGAGAACTGCTAAAGACTGTTAAACATCGAAAAATGTCTTATCTGAGACATATAGTGAGGGGAAGTCGATATAAAATATTACAACTGATCCTTAAAGGCCAAATAGAGGGCCGTAGATGTGTAGGAAGAAAACAAGTTTCTTGGTTAAAAAACATTCGAGAATGGACTCAGATACCAAATGCAGGACAATTATTCCATATTGCAGAGGATCGAGAAGCCTTCGCAATGGTGATCGCCAACGTCGGATAATTCTGATATGGCACGTGAAGAAGAAGAGTGCACATGAACTGCTCCACTTAATTATAGCTGTCAAAGTCAAATGCATTTTCGCCAGTTTTTCAGCTGTAAGCAGTCGCTACATCATGCAGGAGCAACATTTTCCGACATCTCCGTCTTTTAGACCAAGAGGAATTTCTAAACCTGCTCCAAAACATTATACTAGTAAGCAACATACGACCTTATATATACGAGTTTCTTATTTTTTTTTCTTCCTTTGCTTCATTACTTTTTTGCTCTCCGGTGAAATAAAATATAACGTAACGTGTCAGAAGTATCCACTGAAATGATCAAATTTGATAATATACTACGTTCATTCCCAAAATAAGCTGGAGGTCACAGTGATCGGTGGGTGTGTCGTGTCGTGATAGCTAGACATTGGTGACGACACACCCAGCAATCACTGTGACCTCGAGCTTACCTTGGGAATGAACGTAGTATAGTATGTGGAAGGAAGCTATATTCACGGAATACCGATGCTTCTTTTCTTCACAACATAAGAACAACTTACTGCCACGATTGTACAATAGATAATGTTATGGCAATTATAATTCGGACCTTTCTTGGCAGTGTTCTGTCAAGTGTTTCTGTGGTCGGAAAGTAGTTCTGATGCTTTTTTCTCTTCTTCTTCTTCTTCTACATGTGCTTCATCCTTTGAGGGCATTGGCGATCATTATGGCCCATTTTACTTTGTCCGCAGCGGTTCTGAAGAGGTCTGTTATTGTTTTTATATTCCAGTGCTTTAAATTTTTCAACCAAGTAGTGCGTTGTCTCTCTGGTCCTCTTTTTCCTTTTGCTTTCCCTTATATAACTAATCGCATCAACTTATATTTTTCACTTCTTAGTATGTGTCCAAAGTAGCTCATTTTTCTTTTCTTCATAGTGATGAGTATTTCTTTTTCATCTTTCTAATATTTCCGCTTCCACTTTCCCTTCTATAACCAATGGAATTAACTCATATTTTTCAATTTCATTAGTAGGTATGTGACAAAAGTACCAAGTAACCATATTTCTTTCCTTCATAGTGTTGAGTATTTCTTTTTCTTTTTTCATCTTTCCTAATGTTACCGTGTTTGCTACGTGTTGTGTCCACGATATTTTCCACATTCTTCGATAACACCACACCTCAAAGCTGACAAGTATTTTTCAGTTGCGTTCGTAATTGTCCACGCTTTAACTCCATATAAAAGGGCAGAGAATACGTAGCATCTCAATACTCCAGTTCTAATTTCTGTTCCCAGTTTTCCATTGCATAACACTGTTTTCATCTGGCGCTTCTGGCTAACTCAATGCGTCGTTTTATATCGAGGCTGAGGTCCCATTGTTCATCTAGCTCTCATCCCAAATAGTTGTAACTCGGTACTTTCTTTTTCCTTTAAGTTGGATTATTTCGTCTTCAATCTTGCTCTTACTGACAATCATGATCTGCTTTTTTGTGTGTACAGAGCCGTTCCACGCCTCTCGCAGTACTGCGTAGTGCGATTAACCAACATGTTTTATGTGTTATTTACATTTTGATGAGTAATCTTTTGGATTTTAAACTTGCGAGTTCTAGAACGGTTCCTCGAAGAAGATGGGATAGTTCTTCTTTTGAGGTTGTTAAATTGAGAAATAACCTACTCATTTCACCTTTCTATCATTTCTTAAGTGGCTGTCTGCTGGTGTTTTCATGGCAAGTTTATCTTTTATAATTTATTTCGCAGTTTCTGCTAAGACTTAGATTTACTCTTGTTTCTCTACTCATATTTGCCTTACACTTACTTTTTAACGCTACAGAAGCAACGCATGGATCTTAATACTTAGTCAACTAAAATATTTAACTAAAAATGTCAATATGCTTATGGTAAAGAACATTTTAATTCAAAATATAAGTAACCAATTTTTTTAAAATAAACATACAAATCCCATTCCTAAAATTCGAAACCCAATTTGCAATTAGTACAAAAAGTGCAAATAATTTCGAACAGAGTCAAAGCGAAAAATTCGAATAATTTCATTTAAAAAAAATTAATGCTACGTACCATGGATGTGGGCTGAAGTGCAGCGTGGAAAGCAAAAAGCAATTTTTAATAATAAGCTAATCTCTACAAATCTTATCATATTTTGTATTGATGATGCCGTTTGATTGAAAACAATGCATTAAAGAAATCAGTACTGAATAAATGAATCTGGTTTAACTGAAAAGTTTCGACAGTTTTGTTTGACGAGTCAGTCTGTTCAAACAAAAATGACGAAAAATTGCACACACACTTTGGAGTTTTGTTTAGAATCTGAACGAATTTATTTGTGAACACTAGTGGCGGCGTTCCTGGGTATTGTCATATCACTTCTAGGGCCGCTATGTAATTTCCTTGTGTATCCTGCTCTTAATAAATCAATATTTTTCTTGACCGTTTCTTTTGTTGCATTAGCAACCACTTCTTTTAACTTTGCCAATAGACTTTGATATCCTTTGTTTTTCTAAGTCGATCACTGTACTATCGACTTTTATTCTTCCATACACACGGAAAACTACGATACAGTTCTTTGAATTCTAATAAAAACGTTCTATATTGATCTGGCGAAGATCCGTCATATTGAAACAGAAGCAACATATTGCTTTTCGCTTAAATTAAATGTCAAACAGCCACACACCTGCCTCTTAGCAGTTTGAACATTTACACGAAAAGCAATGTTTATTTGTCAAATAACATTTTTTTTTTTCTCTTTTCTGATAGCAGTAAAATGTATTTTGAGTTAAATAACGATGGTGAAAGTTCTCAACCTCCTATGTCAAGTTTTGGATATTGTGTTATGTTACCCTTAAATTAAAGAGAAATATGTATTTTTACTGTTTACAAGCTCCTATGTCGTTATTTCATATAGGAGCATCTATAAGCCAATTAATGAAATAACGATATAGGAGCTTGTAAACAGTAAAAATACATATTTTCTTTAATTTAGGATAACAAAACAAAATAGCAAAAAATTTACATGAGGTTGGGAACTTTCACCATCGAAATATTACATATATGCTTTTTTTTGCGGCAATTAATTTAATTCAAAAATTATTTTTTTGGCCACCCCGTATAAATAATGATGTTAATGTTTATATTACTGAATAGAGAATTAACTCACCTTTCAAATGAGCTACCACACGACCCCTATTCCCATTTAAAAAAATCATAGATGACGTCATCACGCCCAAATCGATGACGTCAAAAAATCATAATTTAAAAATAAAAATCGACCTGTCAGAGCTTTAGTTCTGAAAATAATTAAGTCATGAGATAATAGACCGTTTCCACACTTTACGAATGCACTGTACATTATAATTCAATGTAATTCACTTTTGATTTAGGATTTATAGCACTAATTTTACTTTTTACTGTCAACTGTCACTATAAATTGATAAACTTTGAATGATTTATATTAGATAAATATTTTAGGGTTTTCATTATCGCTATTAATTCAGCTGTGTATATACTCATGATATAATTTAGTTTAAACATTTTACTGTATTTATTACTGCTATCCCAATAGGCACACCCCACACCTTCAATATTTTTGGATTGGATGGATCTGTATATAGCATACAACAATCTTTGAACATTTGTGAACTGTCGGAGATAAACATTAATTTTTTTAAAGATAGAGGCAAATTGCTATAGTTCCTTAAAAAGTATACCTGAACTTGTTCCATAGCATTAAAGTCAATATTATAATTTGGGTTTATATCAGATTTATAAAGTTGTTTATCATATATTGTCATTTTTGAATATAAATCTGCTATATTTAGACTTTTCTTTTTTATCCAGTATTTTTCTGTGAAGTCTGCTAAAAACAGTTGATGTATTTTGGAAATTAAACTTGCCTTTTTTTCATACAATCTAACTAAAAGGCTGATGCCAAGTTTATTTCGTCTTATATCCATTGTCATTTCACAGCATTCAACTTGTAGATTATTTATCGGTGTAATTCTTAGGGCTCCTATACACAATCTAAGACATTTATTAATGATATTGTCTATTTTATTTAAAGGCACTGTGATGCATCACTGTATAATATTGATCCGCAGTCGAATATAGCTCTTATATTATTTTTAAATAACAACAAAGAAATATTTGGATCTGCTCCCCAACGTAAGTGTGATACGAATCGAAGGTTTATTCCTCTATCTGTTTTTTTAAATATATGGTCTATATATTCTTTCCAGAGAAGCTGTCTATCCAGAGTAATACCCAAATATTTAACATAACTTTCTACTGGATAGGAGATATTGTTTATTAAGATGTGATTAGGTATTTCTTTTCGTTTTCTTGTAAAAATACATAATTTTTACATAATACATATTTTAATATGTTTGTCTCCTTCTTCAATGGATTTGACTGCGTTTTCTATTTTAATGTTTTCTTGATAAATAACAATAGGTTTGTTCCAACACGACTGAGAACCGTCATGTAACGATTACGTTACTATATAATTAACGTTCCATGGATTCCATGGGAACGAAATAATACGTTCTATGGTACTGCACAGGACGGTGATCGTTACATGGACAAACCTTATATCATCTGCAAAAGCTACAAGGGTGAGTAAACATTGAAATCATGTTGTAGTTTCCTGTTTTGTGAACATTTTGTTTTTTTTTAAGTCCCCTAATATCTTTAAAAACAAAGAAAACAGACAGTTGTATTATTTAACACGTGTTTTAACTGAAAAAATACTAAATTAACAATAAAAAATAACAGTTAATAAAACTTTAAAACAGAAAGACACGTCTAAATTAATATCGCGTGTTTCCCCCTCTACTTCTAGTAACAGTTCTGATCGACGCTTCAAGGCGGAAATACACCATTCAATTCGGTTGAACAATGTGGATGATTCAATTACATTGTTCAATCAAAGTTAATAGCACACATGTACACGCTTCAATTATTTTTCATTCAATTCGGTTGAACAATGTGGATGATTCAATTCGTGATTTTTATACAGGGTGTTTCATTGGGAAACGGAAATACTTGAATGGTGAATAGAGGTCACTGAGGCGGTTCTAGATATACCACATTTATTGCCTTATCGATTTTTATAACCGAGTTACAGGGTGTTTTATCGATTTTGCCCATTTCTTTCTGGACCCATAACTTTAGAACCAGCCTGTATATTTTTTTAATATTTGGTACACATATGTCCCATTTAAAACACAAACCATCCAACTAATAGTCAAAAGAAAAATCCAGGTCCGGACTAAAAAAAATTATAAATGCTTTGTGACCTTGAAATAACACCCTGTATATTGAACTTTTTAAAATCCGTTTACTACATATTTGAAAAGAGCACAAAAAACTAAGTTTAACGGTTTGCTTAAATTTTTCGGCCAGACAATTTAATGACTTTAATTTTGAAATTATAATGAAGTTTTTAAGAACTTAGATTAAAAAGCAGGTATTATTAACTTTTAATAATAAATTATTAAAGTTAATGAACAAATATTCATTTTACAAATAATCAATACTTTTTTACTACATTAGAACGACCCATTTACTAATCACAAGAAAAATCCAGGTCCGGATTAACCAATAAACATAAAGTAATTGTGACCTTGAAACAGTTGGTTTGCACATTTAAAAAGAGCACAAAAAACTGAGTTTACAGTTTCGCTTAAATTTTTTTGCACAGAAAATTTAATAATTTTAATTTTGAAATTAAATCTATTGAAATTTTTTATAACTCTGAGATTAAAAATCAGGTATTAGTGACGTTTAATAATAAGTTAATGACCAAATACTCATTTTAAACGTAATCAGTAATCATTTACTAGATTGTAACGACCCATTTACTAATCACAAGAGAAATCCAAGTCCGGATTAACAAAAAAATATAATGTAACACTCACCCTGTATACAACTGTTTACACCCAGTTTGAAAAAACACCCTGTATATTATAATTTTCAAAATCCGTTTAAACATTTGAAAAGAGCACCAAAAACTATATAATGGCTCGCTTTAATTTTTTGCTCAGACCATTTTATGAAATTACTTTTGAAATTATCGAAATTTTTGTTAAGTTCTCAAAAATTTCGGTATAATTTCAAAATTAAAGTCATTAAATTGTCTGCACAAAATATGGAACGAACCATTAAACTTAGTTTTTTGTGTTCTTTTCAAATGTTCAAACGGATTTTGAAAATTTCAATACACAGGGTGTTTTTTCAAGGTCACTATTACTTTATATTTTTTTTTGTTAATCCAGACCTTGATTTTTGTTGTGATTAGTAAATGGATCATTCTAGTGTAGTAAATAAATACTGATTATTTTTGGAATGAGTATTTGTTCATTAACTTTAATAATTTATTATTAAAAGTTAATAATACCTGCCTTTTAATCTAAGAGTTCTTAAAAGCTTAAATATGATTTCAAAATTAAAGTCATTAAATTGTCTGGCCGAAAAATTTAAGCGAACCATTAAGCTTAGTCTTTTGTGCTCTTTTCAAATATGCAAACGGATTTTAAAAAAATCAATGTGCAGGGTGTTGTTTCAAGGTCACAAAGAATTTATAATTTTTTTGTTAGTCCAGACCTGGATTTTTCTTGTGATTAGTAGTTGGATGGATTGTGTTGTTAATGATACATAATATGTGTACCAAATATCAAAAAAATATACGGGGGTAAAGTTGTGGGTCCAGAAAGAAATGGGTAAAATCGATGAAACACCCTGTAACTCGGTTATCAAAATCGGTGAGGCAATAAGTGTGGTATATCTAGAACCGCCTCAGTGACCTCTATTCACCATTCAAGTATTTCCGTTTCACAATGAAACACCCTGTATAAGTCGAGAAATATCGCAGTCTTTTCGTCTTACCATCTATGCACCATTATTAAATGAAATTATTACGTATTTTTTTAAATAAAATGCGAAACTCACGCAGCACTAGCCAAAATGAAATAAACGGTTGAATCGAACGTAATCAACAAAACTTATATAGACGCCTCAATGTGGATGAATCATCCCAGTTGTTCAACGGAGTTGAACGAAATTGTCTCAACTTTTTTCAACGTTCAATTTTGTTGAACGCTTTTATTGAATTGCAAAATACATGGTCCATTTTGGTTGAATCATCCACATTGTTCAATCGAATTGAATGGTGTATTTTCCCTTTAAGAGTTATTCGTCGACCAGGTGAGAGGTATGCACAGTGTAACATAAGAGTGATGAGATTGTTTAATGGAGGCTCTGTGATGTTTTGGAGTCGAATTTCGCTCACAGCAAGAACGGATTTGGTGTCTTTACGTGTAGGCTTTTTAATTAATGAAATATACATTACAGAAATTTTGTTTCTTTGAACACATTGTTTCTTTCGCATCTTATATAGGAATAATTTAATCTTAATGCATGATAACTTAATGCTCATGTAAAGGGTGTCGTTATTAGATATTTAAGTGAGGTAAATATTCAGCAATTGAATTGGCCCTCTAACAGTCCCGACATGAATCCTATTGAAACTTTATGGGATATTGTCGGTAGACAATTAAGACTTCGTTAGGCCCTTCCTGCTTACCTGCAAGATATAGAAACTATGATTATTGATATCTGAAACTCCATGGACCAAAATCAAATAGCCCGCTTAATATTTAGCATGTCTAGGCCATGGTACAAGTACCATGTGTCTAGGCGACGATGTGAAGCTGTTATTAGAAGTAGAGGTGGAAACACGCAATACTAGCTTACGTTAAGTTTCATCCGGTTCTTCTTAAGTTTTATTAACTTTTGTTATTTTTTATTGTTAATTTAGTATTGTTTCACAAAAAGGTGACATGATTGGTGGCTAAAACATAAGAAAAACGTTTCCTTTCTTCCATTCGGCAAGCCCAAAAGAGAAGTTTGAGCCAACCTTTGCCCAACAGTGTGAATACCAAAGAAAAAATCTAAAATAATAAAAAAAATAGGGAAATCCGTTAATCCGTTCACGAGAACAGGACAAGCGATAACGGGCCGGCAAGGAATGCACTACAGGCGGGCACCCCTGTTTAAGGGGACACCAAAATTAGCTTTTTTCTGCTGATGTTATACAAAATAAACTATCGAAATGAGCATTATTTTTGGTGGTGCAAAATTTTTGCGGGTTAAGTTAAGTACAATGTAAGAAACCCACCATTAACAACAGCGATTTTTTTATAACCACTTGATAACCATATCTTTTCTTTGTTTTTTTGGTGCACAAAATTCGATCGATTTTATTTATTTCTCATTTATTGTGACTTAAATCTGATAATTTGTTATAGGACATATTTCCTCTGTCCAAAAATAAGGTATACGGTATACATTTGGATTTTACCCATCGAAAAATACAATGTTAAGAAATTTAGTGACTTATTTTTATAATAATTACAAATTGTTCAATAATTTTAAGTTATACAAAAATGATAAGGCATGGGAAATTTTTTAAGAATGATATGGATATTTGAATGGCTTGTGTGGACATGATAATGTTGACGGTGATCGTCCCTCGTAATGGAGCTTTGTCTTGGAGATCCAATTACTTTGTCCATTACTGGGTATATATATAGCAATATACGAGAAATAGGACCAACTTGATATTTAACATTTCATTACAGCAATGTCAAGACTTGTTCGGCCTGTTATAATGGCCCACTTGTTGAGCTGACACATCTGAATAAAATTTATAGTCTAGTTAGTGACGGTAATTTATCATTCTGAAGGTCAAAGTTGATGCAATAAGTAAAATATCGTCTGAGCTGACAGGGGATTTGCGAATCGAGGATCAAAACTATTGTCGACATTTGCTGATGATCTAGATGTAGTCACCCATTCTACAAGAGATGTGAGAGAGGTGTTTTCACAACTCGATGAGAAAACAGGTAATCTGGGTCTAATAAATGAAAAGAAGACGAAACACATGCTAGTAACCAAAAATCTAAGACCAGAGTTAGGCAGAACATAACTATTAATAAGGTAGTAAAAGAGTTTGAATATCTGTGGACGGTAATCAGAGATGACAACCACATAGAAAAAGAGCTATAGACAAGGATAGCTGCGGGGAATAGATCATTATACTCCCTATCATCATTACTAAAATCTAAGCTGCTAAAAAGAAAATATAAATTAAGACTGCACATGTCAATTATTCGCTCAGTTGTTACATATGGAAGTGAAACACGGACTATGCAGCAGCAGGAAAAAATAAGCTGCTGGCATTTGAAAGGAAAGTTCTCAGAATGATAATATTTGGCTCTCAAGAAGAATTGACAGAAGAGTGAAGAAGGCGCCGCAATGCTGAATTGGTGGCTTTGTATGGTACTGAAAACATCGTCAGACATTATCAAAGCTAACCTGATAGATGGGCAGGTCATGTCGTAAGATCAGAGGAAGACAGAGTGTTAAAGACAGTGTTTTTGAGAGACCAGATGGTAGAAGATCAATAGGCCGTCCCAGAAAAAGATGGAAGGTTGATGTTGAAGTCGATTTATCTAGGATAGGGGTACAACAATGGGATATGGAATCGCAAGCTCGTAGAAGATGGAGAGCTATAGTGGATGTGGCGAATATTCATCCCAAGTTGTAAAGCCAAGTCAAGCCAAGCCATGCAGAATCGTGAATATACTCCTTTCTGATGATATCGGCACTTGTGTCTGAAATACTTTGGTAGATATTTTTATAATTACCACAACAGCTCCCATATTCGGAAGACGTGCTTTATTTGTGTCTTACGATAGCGTTTATATCAGTAAATCGCTTTGTAATAGTTGTTTTTGATGAAGCAGAGTCCAAATATCCCAGAACAATTGCTCTACTTAATCGATAATTTTTTTTAGTAGTAATAAATATTTTATTAACACAAATTTGTTTTGGAAATTACAAAGTAACACCATTAACACCACTATATGGTCCGGTTTCACCAACAACAAATAAATCAATGAATAGTTATTCGTCGAATAAAATTTATTAGACATTTATATTTATATTTTCAATTAATTTATTAGACGTTTCAATATAACTTTGATTATTTCATTCATAGGAGATTCTGACCAATAGAAAGCTACAGAAAACAAAATTAAACTGATAATTTTTGATAATATCCCGTCGTCAAGTATATTACGTCAGATGCCCTTCGTTGCTACGAAAAAAATACATTCAGTGACATTAATGACAATTAATGTTTTAAAAGTTATAAAAGTGATGACTTTCAACCGTCAAATATTTATAACAACTGTGTGTTTAATTGTACTAATTTGTACTTACATAAATAAATTACAATAAAATGTTGGTTTTGAACAGTTTTATTCATGAAATAATCGCGGCAAATTGCACTCGATCTCTAAAATTATTATCGAATTGTTGCCCTCGTGATACTTTTGACATAATTTCACTCCCCTTCGGGTCGTGAAATTAAAACTGTCAAAGTGTCACTCGGGAAAAATTCGATAATTTTAGAGCTCCTGTGCAATTACTACTGATAATTTACTTTAACGTTAATTATATTTAACTTGCGAATTTACTTTCTTATAATGAACTGAATAAAAATGGTATACATTTTTATTTTATAGTCGTATTACTCCGTAGAGTAACTAGGTGCATTTTTCCGTTGGAACTTTACCAGCTGCAGACGGGGGATGTGAATTGCATAGTGTAGAATTCCTTCCCTCTCGTCTTCACTGCAGCATCCATTTGACTTGCAAATTGTAGAAGTCTTGGAGGTGTCACCAGGAAAGTGTACCAATAAGTTTTCAATTTAAAAATCTTTTAGTAATATTTTTAATATTTTCAATATTAATAATTTACTATTAGGATTGAAAACTACTTCGTCTTTCAATGCCAGATGGCGCTAGCCACCTACTATCATCACTTCAGTTGCAATGGGTGGGAAAACCTCTCGATGCAAATCAGTTAAAATATGGAAAACAGTGCCTACGTTCCTTCCTATGAAGGCTCCAATAAGAGTCGAAAATCGCGGTTCAAGGGACTGGACTGCACTCCGTATTCTAATTGAAAAGTAAGATTGTTTTGCCTCCGCATTGCAACTGAATAAAAATGGTATACATTTTTATTTTACTTTCTTATATTTACAGCGAGATTAGCTTACGAACTTATTCGAATAGTAAGTAATTATTTGATAAATAAATAAGTCTTATTTGACGTTAATAAAATGGAAAAATGTAGTTTATTGGTCGAATAACTTTATTCATCGAATAAACTACTATTTATCGTTGGTGAAACCGGCCATATGTCATGTAAAATAATGGTAAAAAGATAAAAACATATTGATGGAAGTGATAGATTGCATGAATGATGGATTAGAAATAAAACAATACTAGATGGGCATTAGGAACGAAACAATTGTTTGAAAATCTTCCTACCCACTGGCAAGAATTAGGTTAAATCAAATAAATTCGTTATCTATCATTTTTCTCATAGGTACGTACAAAATATGATAAGACTCAATGGCTACTCATTGAACCCCTAAATCCAGTTTGGCTGATCGTATGAGTTTTCGTATCAAATAACATAACATTTAAACACTCTCGACAATTACTAAAAAGTTCAGTTAAAATGCAAACAAAAAATATCTAACGCTTGAATCAGCTGCTCTTCAAAATTCTTGTATAACGCTCATAAAAGACACTAGTTCTAAAAGATAAGCATATACAGGAACAAATAAGGACTCTTAAGAAACATATTTCATTTAAAATGTTAAATTAATTAAGGAAGTTAAATGTTTATATTTTCAATAGTTATTTTTTTTTAAGAACTGGTTGATGAACTTTCGTCATGCAGATTTTGAGAAAACCCAATTTAAGCAGCATTGGTTAAATAAATTGTGTTGTGCAGAATGGGAAGAGACAGAGAACTTTTGACCACTATTAAAACAGCATATTTGGGGCACATGCTTAGAAATGATAAGTACGAGTTGTTACAGCCAAGTATGAAGGGTAAAATCGAAGAAAAAATGGGTCTTGGTAGACGACTGGCTGAAAAACATTCGCGACTGGACCGGGTTAGACAAACGCTTTTAAGAAAAGCAGAAGATAGAGATGAATTTGCAATGGTTATAGCCAACCTTCATTAGTGGAGTCGGCACTAGAAGAAAAAGAAGCAACCGCAGCAATGAAACAGCGGCTGGAACAAGTCCGTCTGGATAGCCGATAATGTTAAATAATACTCAACCTAATGAATATTAAGTTTTTGTCGATCGTCTCCGACCTGGGGAATCCGGTAACAAAAAGAAAAAAAAAAGTAATTCCGCGCACCTTGCCATAATTTGCTATACAAGCACTGATTTTCAACGCTAGGCTAACATACCTTTTTTGTTTAATACTGTCAATTCTGTCAACTAACTACACTGATAACAGAGTTCTAAAAATTTACAAAATCCACAAGGAAAAGAAAAAGTTTTCCTGTAGTTGGCTGTATACCATCAATCACAAAATTGGAAAGAAATCCTTTGTAAAAGGTATAAATTTTTTTTATTAAAAATCCCTTAAAAGGGCTACATCACAACAAAACGGTTTCGATTTTTATAAAAAATCATCATCAGTGTTCGATAAACTGGATGCTAGCTGAGCCACAAAAGAAAAATATCTGGGTAAAAACCCTTTACATAAAATATAGATGCCTTAAAAGTGCATACTTCAAGAAAAAGGCCTTTGATGGTCACATGGCAAACAGGATAATGCCCTAAGGTAAGGTATACAGGTTTCCCAACACGTGGGATCCAAATTGAGTTGTTCACATTTCAATGACTTAATGGCAACTGTGACCATCACAGGCCTTTTTCTTGAAGTATGCACTTTTAAGGCATCTATATTTTATGTAAAGGGTTTTTACCCAGATATTTTTCTTTTGTGGCTCAGCTAGCATCCAGTTTATCGAACACTGATGATGATTTTTTATAAAAATCGAAAACGTTTTGTTGTGATGTAGCCCTTTTAAGGGATTTTTAATAAAAAAATTTTATGCCTTTTACAAAGGATTTCTTTCCAATTCTAAAAATTTGTCCTCGCGGACCATAAGCATTGGATAAATTCCTGACTGAAATCAACAATAAAGAAGAATCAATCAAATTTACCAAGGAAAGAGAAAAAACAATTCACTTCTTTTTCTGTGTTGATCACTAAAGAAGTTATACGATATGCAACCAAAGTTTACACAAAGCCAACCCACACCAACAGGTATCACACTCGGATTCACACAGACAGATTCCCACTCAAATCACAATCTAAACATCAAAAAAGGAATCATTAAATCATTATATGATAGAGCCCAAAATATCTGCTCCAATGAAAAGGCATTTCAGGAAAAAAAAACCTGCCCTTGTCATTTGTAATTGTCATTTGTAACAAGGAATTCCATAAGATAGAAGAAAGGAAATAACAAAACAACACAATAAATCCAGCTACAACCAAAAAAGGGACTCAAGGTTGACAACGATACCATATGTAAAGGGCTTATCAGAAAAATTAAAAAGGATAGGAAATAAGTACAACATAACAACATTTAGAACAATCATCACACTCGGATCTATCCTATCCAAAACCTAACCAAACAACCCACAGGAGAGGTCAAAGAACTGCGCCTACAAAATACCCTGCGAATGCAACAATTTCTATGTGGGGGAAACTGCAAGACCACTAAGCGTCAGGATTAACGAGCAGGAAACATACATCAAAAACAGGGTATTCGACAAATCACAGGTATGCAAACATGCCTGGGGCAATGAACACAGACAGACCACAGTGGAAAGATGCATCAATAATCATGAAGGAAACTAATTCTAGTGATAAACAGTTGCAAGTGTGAGTCCATGATAGAGTGTATTAAAAAAAGGTCAATACTCACAATCTGTATTAAAGTTGGTGACCGGTTTCGGAGCTTACAATGTGTGCTCCATCCTCAGGCTCAGTAAAGAGTTTGTCTTTTCCAAAGAAAGAAAAAGTGTTAATTAAAAAAAGCATTATACTTTTTCTTTTTTTGGAAAAGACAAACTCTTTACTGGGCCTAACGATGGAGCACATATAGTCTGGGCTGATTATCGGAGAATAGGCCATTTTTGGGAAAAGTTATTTACCAGCAATTTGATTGCTGGAATCGAATCTTATGATTGTATATATTAATAATATAGGTATGCAAAGTCCACAGATAGTGTGCTACTTTTTTTATAAACAAAATGGAGCCCGAAAATCGTGTTTTTCAATTTTTGCTCTATAACTCAAAAGATTTTAACTTTACACCAAAAACACTAAAATAAAAATTCACCGCAATTAAATTCTGCATAGAGACGTGTTTTTTCCGATTTACTTCGATGAAAACTTTCCCCGGAAAACGCGGGTTTTTCCAACAAAATCTTTAATTTTCAACTAAACTTTTAGATAAGTAATTGTTCATCAATAATTAAATAACTTGGTGATGTAAAATCCCTTTCCCTATAGATTATAATTCCAGAAGCCGATAGAAATTGAACTAACAGTTTAGCAACAATTGGGATAATATAGCCTCAGGAATATTTTAAAATTATAAACAATTTTTTGGCTTATAAACAAATAGAATATCTCGGGAAATAATAAACTAAATTAAATTATAAAAACGATATTCGAAAAACAGCGGCAGGACGCTTCTTTTAAAAGAAAAAACGTTTAATTATGATGAGTAGTTCCTGAGATACAACCGGTCAAAGTTAACCGGAATTTACGGCAAAGATATAAACACTAGGATCATAATTTTCAAATTTTCACCGTTTTATTTTTGTCGTCTTTCTCCACACCAATTTTCATATCCTTAAAATACTCATAACATATATTATTATAAAAAAACTAGCCATAATACGTGTGAAAATTGACAAAAATAGCAAAATTCCAATCAAAAATTAGGTTGGAGAAAATGTAACCCTCAAAGTTCAAAATCGGTATACGTTAAAAAAATGCATTTTCTCGGCTTCTCATCGAGCAATTTCCTTCATTCTTTTTTTGTTCCCAAGTAATTCGAGTAGAGCCATCGAACTAACGCATTATTAAATATCAAACTTGCTTTTGTTTTGTTATAATAAATTAATTTATTTATTATAACACAAAATTTTAATTTGTTTAAATAAAAATTGTTTAAATAATTATACAGCTTTCAAATGAGAATATTTATGTTTTTAACTTTAAAAGGTACACTTATAGTAAGTTTATCTAAAAAAAAGCCTACAACTGGAAAAATATTTAGTTTTCTCTTCTTATAAATAAATTAATCTATTATAACAAAACAAAAGCAAGTTTGACATTTAATAATACGTTAGTTCGATGGCTCTACTCGAGTTATTAAGGAACAAAAAAAGAATGAAGGAAATTGCTCCATGGGAAGCCGAGAAAATGCATTTTTTAACGTATACCGATTTTGAACTTCGAGGGTTACATTTTCTCCAAATTTTTGATTGGAATTTTGGTATTTTTGGCTATTTTCACACGTATTATCGATAGTTTTTATTATAATAATATATGTTATCAGTATTTTAAAGATATGAAAATTGGTGTGGAGAAAGAGGACAAAAATAAAAAGGTGATGTTTGGAAAATTATGATCCTATTGTTTATATCTCTGCCGTAAATTCCGGTCAACTTTGACCGATTGTATCTCAGGAACCACTCGTCATAATAACGTTTTTTCTTTTAAAAGAAGCATCCTGCCGCTGTCTTTCTAATACCGTTTTCACAATTTAATTTAGTTTAATATTTCCCGAGATATTCTATTTGTTTATAAGCCAAAAAATTGTTTATAATTTTAAAATAGTCCTGAGGCCGCTTAAATAGTCAAATTTCAATTCTGTAAAGTACATTAGATGGGTATAGTGTCTTTTTATGAAAAAATCACAGCTATTCTTATGCATCATAATTATTGTCGTTATTATAGCGACCGTAAATTTTTAATTAACAATTCAATTGTTGCTAAACGGTTTATTCAATTTTCATGGGCTTCTGGAATTATAGTCTATATGAAAAGGGCTTTTACATTACCAAGTTATTTAAATATTAATTAACAATTACTTATCTAAAATTTTAGTTGAAAATTAAAGATTTTGTTGGAAAAACTCGCTTTTTCCGGGGAAAGTTTTCGTCGAACTGAATCGGGAAAAACACGTCTCTGTGCAGAATTTAATTGCGGTCAATTTTTATTTGAGTGTTTTTGGTGTAAAGTTAAAATATTTGGAGTTATAGAGCAAAAATTGAAAAAAACACGATTTTCGGGCGCCATTTTGTTTATAAAAAAAGTAGCACACTATCTGCGGACTTTGCATATCTATATTATTATTACATACAATAATAAGATTCGATTCCAGCAATAAAATTGCTGGTAAATAACTTTTCCTTGTATTTTGCTAATTAGCCCAGAGTAATATTGTAAGCTCCAAAACCGGTCGCCTCTTTTAACAACTTTAATAAAGATTGTGAGTATGTATTGATCTTTTTTAATACACTGAAACTAATTATGTTGATGCTTCTGCTTCTGTTGAGACTTTGGTTGCCAATATCTAGAGGACAAGTGAATAACAAAAACATACGAACAATAGGGGATAGGAACAAGTGAAGCACATATCTATCATACACTATACGTATGCAACACACAATACATAAAAACACAATTTTTCCCCAAAAACTCATTATTACGAACACTTATAACACATAGAATAATTATTGCACAAATAAACAGAATAATATCATAGGGCATACAAAATCCATCCTCATATCTTTCCAGCCAAAGCGGCTGTTGACTATAAGCATCATATGCAAAGTACATTCAATCCTCAATAGGGCATTCCAAGACTTTGACGTTTATGAAAAATTTGGGAAGCAAACTGTCAAACACTGTTTTGTTTATATTATTTGTACCACATGTTTCTAAAGTTTTTATCGTTAACAGTTTTTTAGTTGTATTTTCCCAATATTTTGTTGTAGATTTTGTGTAGTTTTTAGTTGTAAAGTACTTCAATAACTTTATTTAGTTTTAAACAATGAATAAATAAACATGAGTGCATATAAAGTTGTTGGTAGACAATACAAATGTTGCTAGCAGGTACAAGCAAAAGATTGGCAAAATAAATAATATAGGCCCACTTTTCTTCAAAGGGTCTGAGTTAACCTACGGTTTAGACACTTTTCCAAGCGTAAGTAACATGAACATAGTTAGTTATTTAGCATTTTTATAGGACATTCTATAGCATTTAATGTTTTTGTCTCAGACAATAACTTATTTAATGGGAAAGTCCCAGTAGCTGGCTGTATACCATAATTAAAAATCATACAGAACAAGTAAAAACTTCGTTTGTATAATGGTATGAAAAGTTTATTGAAAAACTATTAAAAAGTCATCCAAAAGGATTCGCAAAACGTTTTCAATCTAGATCAGATCATCTTCAGTGCGTTCTGCTTAGTACATGAAACTAACAACCTTATAGAATAGGTGACATCGAGAAATATCGCTTTTAAAAATGTAAATCATATTTTTCGATGTCACCTATTCTATAAGGTTGCTAGTTTCATGTACTAAGCAGAACGCACTGAAGATGATCTGATCTAGATTGAAAACGTTTTGCGAATCCTTTTGGATGAATTTTTAATAGTTATTCAATAAACTTTTTATACCATTATACAAACGAAGTTTTTACTTGTTCTGTATGAATAATAACTTATTTAGTTGTTTTATGTCTTTGTCTCTCAGATGATAACTTATTTAGTTGTTTTATGCTTAAAATGTAGCACTGATGGTAACTGATAAAACGGAATTTTATCATGAATACTTCGCATTCCACATTTCAAAACACAACAGAAATGAGGCATATTATCTTTTTAAATTAATTATTCTAGTGAAAATGTTAGATTAATCCTTGTACAAAACAAAATTACAAAGAAACGCAACTAAAATTATCTGAAACACATTAAGAACTGATAGAATAACCTTTATGTTTGCCTCCCGGCTGCCATATTGATTTAATTTGACATAATAATTTGACAGCATGTTGGAATGCCCTATATTTGTTGACTGTGATATAACAACGTCAATAACAATAACTGACGGCTATATACATTTTTCAACAAATTTCTCTTAATTTTTTGATAACAATTTACGGAGCGGAAATTGAAACGTCTAGTATTATTTAGGTAAAAATGTAATTGTCATGATAACCAAACTATGGCCAATCCCATATAAACAAACATTTACACTGAAAGTTTCTAGAAATATGGTCAGAAACGCAACTAAAATTATCTGAAACACATTAAGAACTGATAGAATAACCTTTATGTTTGCCTCCCGGCTGCCATATTGATTTAATTTGACATAATAATTTGACAGCATGTTGGAATGCCCTATATTTGTTGACTGTGATATAACAACGTCAATAACAATAACTGACGGCTATATACATTTTTCAACAAATTTCTCTTAATTTTTTGATAACAATTTACGGAGCGGAAATTGAAACGTCTAGTATTATTTAGGTAAAAATGTAATTGTCATGATAACCAAACTATGGCCAATCCCATATAAACAAACATTTACACTGAAAGTTTCTAGAAATATGGTCACCCTCACATTCGAAAAAATTTAATATCATTTTAGTTCTCTGACTGCTTTTTTGGAGACCTACAGATTCTATAACAGGAAAAAATCTTAACATTATTGGTTATTCAGGTAACACAGCTTTTAACTAATAAATGTTCCCATATATGATTATCCTCTAAGATTCTATCAGAAAAAACAATGTTTAAGAACACAAGCTCCACTTACTTTGTCTACCTTCATAGATATCTGCACATCTTGATAAGTAATCTCTACATGCTTTATGTTCTTTGCATAGTTTCCAACCAATTTTAGAATATCAGCTGAGATGTACTCTAAAACTGCCACCAAAAATAAAGACACCGTGGAATCAACTTTGTAGAGCAAAAGTTCCTAAAATACAGATTGTATGTCAATCTCTGCTCAGTTGTATAGCAAAATATATTGTAAAAAAATTATGATCTACTTACTTTTTGTAATAAAGAATGGATTTTATCGACAGGCAGCTGTAATACTGACTTTTTCTTTCCTCTTTCAAGAGCTTCTTGGGCTTCTTTTAGTGCCCATTTATCAATTGGTGTGGGAAAAGTACTAGTTACCCGATCTTCAACATCCTACACAAACAAAAACCGAAATATAAATTATTTTCATAACTTAAAAAATTCTTAAAAAGTTATTATTACCGCAATAAAACATTTGAATAATAATAAAGTCAATTATTTATTTTGGTTTATTGGCAAATGAACAAAATATGGCAAATGTTTACCTGAACTGTGTGAGGACTTGGTTTGGCACACAGCATCCCAAGAAGACGCAAGCATAGGCTTTCCACATATTCTAAGGCTTCTTCTCTTGCACCTAATGAAGGGTGCACTTGTTCTAAAACCTAAAATAAAAGAAGTGTTCTATAATAATTGAAACTTTAGAACTCCATATTTTTCAACTAATTTGCTATTTTTGTTTCCATTTGTATATTTAAATTATATAAAGGTATACAAAATTTCGCTAATCTACAACTAACGAACCATCAAACAACAGTGTCAAACAGCAGTTTATTATTAGGGCAGTCAATGGGGGTACTTGGCTCCGAATTCCATCCTACTACATCGATTTACTTGATATTTTCACAGTAAGTAGGTAATAGCTCAAGAAACAAAGTCTACCCTATGCCGATGTGCGCTTTTATCTTGGGGTGGTTCCCACCCCTTCTCAGGGGTGGAAAATGTTTTGGTTAAAATAGCCACGGAAGAGACTAGAGAACCTAATTTTAAGCAAAAACTGTTCTATAATTATTTTTTGAAAACTCAATACCTTTTGAGTTATTCGTGGTTGAAAATTGGCCATTTTCATTGAAAAATGACACCTTTTCGGACGGATTTTTGCGAACACCTTAAAAACTATGCATCTAACAAAAAAAAAACTATATAAAATATTTCTGTAGGTTATAAAAAACACAGAGATTCGTTCCTTCATAAATCTTCTATTTAAAATACAAAGAGGGATATGGTAGGTAAGAAGAGTTTGTTTTTTGCTGCACGCTCAAATCGTTGTATTCAACTTGAAATAACAGAGAAACTGTCGATTTTAGGTGTATAATGATACTAATAACTTTTGTAGTGGTTGAAAAGACCTTTAACATGAGCAATACTAAATGTCGATTACATTCAAACTAAGCAAAATTCTGCAAAAAAGTTGATAACTAATGTATTTTAAGAAGAAATGAGAAGTATATTTAACCCCTCATCCATCAGAATTTAAATACATCGTTTTCCTTCTACAATACTTTTTATTATAGCGTTATTTCTATGTTCAAAAAGTTGGACTGGATTAAAATGAATGGTTTTTGAAAAAAATAAGATCAAATTATAGAGCGCATTTTTAAATTTTCTTAAAAATCTTCCTTTTCCTCCATGTAACTTGAAACAGATACGAGATACGAAAAAAGATACCACCCAAAAATGTAGGGCTTTTTCAGGTAAAAATTTCCCTTTTATTTTTCATTACTGTATCTCTTACCATTTTCAAGTTACATGGAGAAAAAGGAAGATTTTTAAGAAAATTTAAAAATGCTCTCTATAATTTGATCTTTTTTTTTCAGAAACCATTCATTTTAAACCCGTCCAACTTTTTGAACATAGAAATAACGCTATAGTAAAAGGTATTGTGGAAGGAAAACGATTTATTTACATTTTGGTGGTTGGAGGTTAAAATTACTTCTCATTTTTTCTTAAAATACATTAGTTATCAATTTTGTTTGCAACATATCTCGCTTAGTTTTAATGTAATGGACCTCTAATATAGCTCATTTTAAAGGCCTTTTCAAGCACTACAAAAAGGTATTAGTAGTATTACACATCTAAAATCGACCGTTTCTGTTATTTTAAGTTGAATACACCGATTTGAGCATCCACCAAAAAAATCTTTTTTCACCACATATCATATCTATTTTTGTATTATAACTAGAAGATTTATAAAATCAAGTGTCTCTTTGTTTTTTTATAACCTACAAAAATGTTTAATATAGTTTTTTTAGTTAGATGCATAGTTTTTAAGGTATTCACAAAAAACCGTTCGAAAAGGTATTGTGTCAATGAAAATGGCCAATTTTCAACCACGAATATCTCAAAAAGTATTGAGTTTTCAAAAAAAAATTATAGAACAGTTTTTGCTTAGAATTAGGTTCTCTAGCGAATTCCGTGGTATTTTAACAAAAAAATTTTCCATCCCTTAGAAGGGGTGGGAACTACCCCCAAGATAAAAGCACACATCGGCATAGGGTAGACTTTGAATTAGGAGATAAGTAGAGGCTATTTCCAAAATTTCATTAAAATCCATGAAGTAGGATAGAATTCGGCGGTAATATCCTATTCTTGCTCCCATTGACTGGCGGATATTTAATATAATGAACATTAAGTTTCTTTCTTTGAAAATACAATAATTCTTGAAAATGCGTAGTTAATTGCAAAACAGATTATGTTGCTCCGTCTAAAGCCATCTGATATAAAGACTATGCATTCAGACTATACACAAAAATTCACAATACACTTTCTCATTTTACACTTAAAAATAAATTCTCTATTTTCCTATTTTTTTTCTTACTTCAGAAATGTAATATTATAAAGTAAATCTCTCTTCTGTTAATTAGTAAAAATGTAGGATAAGTAGGATAGAAAATATTAAGTAGGTATATTATATAGGTGTAGGAAAATATATTGTAAAATAAATGAGCAAAATTGGTGAATCAGTGAATGAGCTTGAAGGGCCCCAAGGAAAAAAAATTAGTAAAAATAAAGATTAGTTCACTTTAATATTTTGCATCTGGTGCTTTAATTTGATAGCAGTTTCCCAGTCAAAGAAAAAATGTGTGATATTTTCAACTCATCTTATGTGTATGAGATTAGAACATGATCCACACATCAGATATTAAATATTCTCTTCCCTGTTTAATTTGTAACAGTGACCTCTTAATGTTTTGTCTTGATTCATGGTATTTAGGTCCCCAAAATTATATTTTAAAGTATGGAAGGTCATAATTAGGTTAGGTCACCTCGTGATGCTCGAATGTCATTAGATGAGCCACAGATAGTTTATCTTCATAATTAGGTTTTACACAGCCGGATGCGATTCTTGTAGCATTACTCTGAACATTTTCAAGTAAGATTTTATCATGACAGATCTGGACCCCACACTGGTTCGACAAACTCAAGAAGAGGTCTGACCAATATTGAATAGAGCATACTAACAGAGATATACGTAGAAGTTTACGTATTAGAAACAGTTTTAAGTTTGTACATTTTTTGTAGAAGTCTTTTTTACTTCTACAGTATTTTTGCTATGGTATACAACCAATTAGAGGGATTGCCCTATTTATGTTAAAAATTAAAACTCATGGTCTGGTAAAAGAGTATCGTTCCAACTTGTGACAAGAAGGTGTGCTAGTTTCCCGTGAAAAACATTTAAAAAATATTAATCCAAAATGCGACCATATAATATAATACATTTTAACATTTCTTTCAGAAAAAAATGTCAAATTTTTTGAGGAAAACAAAACATTTTTTCTTTTTGTATTATTTGGAATCAAAAGTAAGTAGTCCAGGAACCGAAGCTTTTCACCCCTCAATTTTTACAGAATGGATCGATTTGCTTGAAAATTTGAGAATAAGTAGTGGATGTTCCAAGGATCAAAATCTATATGATGCCAAAAGGCGCTTTTATTATGGGGGTGTTTGCCACCCCATCTCGGGGCCGGAAATTTTTTATTATATTTTGACAGCAAAAGTTGATAAAAACATTAATTCTAAGCAAAAAATGTTGTATACATTTTTTTGATAGAACTAATAGTTTTCGATTTATTCGCTATCGAAAGTGTTAGTTTTATATAGAAAAAATAAATGTTCTTCTATAGTATACTCATTTACTATTCACTCAATTTTTGTCGTAGAAAAAAATTTTTCACACCAAGTTCTTACGAATTAAATAACCTACAATTTCATATTTAAACATTTTTTCTTATCTTTGATGCTAATCTTTCTATTCTGAAGAAAATGGCATTTTTTACAAAACTACAGAAATTCTTTATTCGCTTTTAACTTCAGTTTTTAAAAAAATAATCATTTTAAGCCAGTCAAACTTCTAGAATCTATTAATAATACACAAATAAAGAAGGCCAATGACTAAAAACACCGCTAACTTACATTATTATGCTTGCAATTGGATTTCTCCTTTTTTTTCTCAAAAAAATATGTTGATTTTTTAACCGTAACTTTTTTATTTTGTATCTTAGAAAGTTTGATGTAAAAGATTTTTGTAGGTTTTAACAGATCTATAAGCCTATTAATATTAAATCTTATTACAATTCTTAGTCACAAAAAGAGGTGACTTTGAAAGGGTTGGTAAAGGTGGTTTTTGCATGCTATTACAAGTTTTAATTGTCAATAGCTCACTTAATTTTTGTTATAGAAAAATTTTTTTCATACTAAATTCTTGGGAATTAAATTAGCTACAATTTAATATTAAACATTTTTTCACATCTCTGATGCTAATCTTTCTATTCAGAAGAAAAGACCATTTTTTCTAAACTACAAAAATTCGTTAATCGCTGTTAACTTCATTTTTTTTTAAAACGAATCATTCTAAGTCGGTCAAACTTCTCGAACCTATTAAAAATACGTAAATAAATAAGACCAAATAAGGTCAATGACTAGTTTTAATTAGGGTGGTGATTACGGGGTTGCTTCCGACCACTTTTGCGCTGAAAAAAATAATGACTGACATTCTTTTCATTATAAGTCACTTAATTTTTGAGCTAGAGACTTCTTTTTTATTTCTAGGGATAGATATTTTTAAATTCTTTAAATTAGTTTTAACAAGTTATTCTCGAAAAATGCATATTTTGCCCGTCTTTGGACTTTGAAACTACAATATTTAACATTTGACAAAGGAGAGCTAACATATAATAAAGTATATCTTGATTACTGTTGGTCTTAAAGAAAATTAAAAAACACGGTTTTGTTTATTTTTTCAAATAGTACATTTTTATTAAATAAGGTTGTTTTGATAAAACGAAAACTTTTGAAGTTATTAGCAGAAAACTGATTAAAAACATTGATTTTTCGATATAATACTAACACTTTCGATAGCGAATAAATCGAAAACTATTAATTTTATCAAAAAAATGTATAGAACATTTTTTGCTTAGAATGAACGTTTTTACCAACTTTTGCGGTCAAAATATAATAAAAAATTTCCACCCCCAACAGGGGGTGCCAACCACCCCCATGGTAAAAGCGCCTTTCGGCATCATATAGATTTTGATCCTTGGACTATCCACTACTTATTTTCAAATTTTCAAGCAAATCGATCCATTCTGTAAAAATTGCGAGGTTTTGTCCTATTTCAAGCTTCATTACTTGGACTAAAGGTTGCTTTTTAGTTGTTATTTTCAGGTAGCCAGTAGAATATTGATACAAAGATTAAAAACATACTAACTAAAATATATCAGGAAACACTCAAACATATTTTGATTTCACTCTCGTGTAATATTTTGAGATGATATGGTTTAGAACGGGACGTGTGATTTTTGTCCAAAATAGCAAAAAATTCTTAACCAAAACAATAACATCAACTGTGTACTTAACCTCTAACTTGAATTCACTGATTAAAACTTATTTTTTATTTTTATTTATTAATTTATAATATGGGAAAACCCTATTAATAGATAAAATACATGCTTAGGTTTAGTACAAAAATAAATATTTTTCCTAGTAGGTAATACTTTTATACACACACCGGCAAAATTAGCCGAACACCTTAAAAATGGGACAGGTTTGATGTCACGAATTTCCTAAACCAGTGGTCCGATTTGAGTGATTCTTTTAGTATGTTACAGCCTTATTATTTAAGAATATCTTTGTAACAACATTATTGCTAGACAACTAAATATCATTTTATACCGGGTGTAACAATAATACTGTGATTTTTTCTTAAAGTTTGGAACACCCTGTGGACTATTCTAGCATATATAAAATATTAAAATTAAAACTAGGTTATAACCTTAGGCTTTCTTAAAATTTTCTTTCTTGATTCATTTGCTTATGTTGGAAAATAAAAAAGTTATGGGCTTTAACAACTAGCCATGTTTTTCATCGATAAATCCTCATAGTAGGGGAGGAAAGTATGCTAAATTTGCAGTTACTCGAGCGTTATGGGGACCTATTGGATTGTGAATAGTATGTGCTAAAACCAGAAAAAGGTTAAGTTAAGTTTTTCATATATTGAGGGACTTTTCATTTTTTAATTTATTTTTCATTTGAAACAATCGTTCTTTTCCGATTATAGAGCGATCCATCCATAATTCTAAAAAATGTGTCGAATAAAAGTTGTTTATTTTTACGTAAAGAATCCAAATCTGCAATAAAAATTGGGGCTCCTATTTAAGATTTTAAATTAAATCCCCCACCCCACTTCCGTGGGGGGACGTGTTTGGTGTCATTCGATAGATTTTTCAAAAATATTGAATACGTGTATGTTGCAGTTTTTCGATCTGATGTTCAGCTAGTTCAGATGAAATCCACGGGAGTTCGTCATTGTGACATCGCTTATTAATTTATTTATTTAATACATCTATTGAATTATTATAGGCTTGTTTATTAAACTAAGCAGATAATGATGGTAGGGGAGCCCAGGCGGGAATTTTTTCAGTTACTCGAGCGCGTCTGATTATCACATGGGGAGAAACCTTGTACCCTGTAAATGTACCTATAGGTACCATATATTGGTTCTTAACACCGGGGAATTCATTAAGGGGGACCGAGAAAAATCTATTCTTAGAAAAACTCGAAATCGTCAGATTAAGATTAGGTAAGTTAAGTACATGCAAAACAGTGTATATTTAAAAAATCTGACGATTTGAGCGGGGCGTAAAAAAATGGGTGAGTCACAAAGTTTCACAAAAAAAGCGAATATTTCACGAAGTAAACGTCACTTTGAAAAACTATAAAATACGTGTTCAATATTTTACAAAAATCTATCGAATAATACTAAACACGTCACCCCACGGAGAGGGGTGGGGGTAAATTAAAAATTTTAAATGCGGTATTTCGCGAAATGAACCTCAGGTCGTAAAACTGCGAAATACACGTATTCAATATTTTTCAAAAATCTATCGAATGGCACCGAACACGTCCCCCCACGGAGGTGGGGTTGGCGGGTTACTTTAAAATCTTAAAGAGGAGCCCCCAATTTTTATTGAAGATTTGGATTCTTGACGTAAAAATAAGCAACTTTTATTCGCAACATTTTTGTAAATTATGGATAAATGGCGCTATAATCCGAAAAAAAAAACGATTGTTTCAAATGAAAAATTAATTAAAAAATGAAAAGTCCCCCAATATATAGAAAACTTAACCTTTTTCTGGTTTTAGCACATACTATTCACAATCCAATAGGTCCCCATAACGCAAGAGTAGCTGCAAATTTAGCATACTTTCCTCCCCTACTATGAGAATTTATCGATGAAAAACATGGCTAGTTGTTAAAGCCCATAACTTTTTAATTTTCCAAAATAAGCAAATGAATCAAAAATGAAAATGTTAAGAAAGCCTACGGCTATAATTGAGTTTGAATTTCAATATTTTATATATGCTAGAATATTCCACAGGGTGTTCCAAACTTTAAGAAAAAAACACAGTCTTATTGTTACACCCGGTATAAAATGATATTTAGCTGTCTAGCAACAATATTATTACAACGATATTCTTAAATAATAAGGCTATAACATACTAAAGGAATCACTCAAATCGGACCACTGGTTTAGGAAATTCATGACATCAAACATGTCCCATTTTTAAGGTGTTCGGCTAATTTTGCCGGTGTGTGTATAAATAAAATATGTATAACGAACTTAACTAAAAATCACCATTTTTAATATTAAATTAAAAAACAAGCAGTCTTAATAAAAAAAAAACAAAATGCTTCTCTTAAGTTTCGTTGAAGATATGTTAAAAATTTCAATATGTATTTAGTTTAACAAGACTGAATATCTATCCAAAAGATTGTTAATACCATAAAAGGTTACTATGGAATGGAATATAAAATGTTAACTGAAGACAAAGCTCCAGGTACGGTGGTGCATTAATGTAGATCTCATCCAAGAGAGCAACGCAGTCCATGCCACCACTAAGTAACTTGTAAATAAATGAAACTACAAAAAAATATCTCCTAAGACTCAGAGTGGTTGTAAATTCTTACATTTGAAGTAGAGGCCCAAATTTTAGTTGTACTGTTTCTATCATATCTTTATCATGTTTGATACTATGGCTACTATACAACTGAGCCATGTTCCAACATACCAATGCGCAATAAACCAATCATATAACATCAGTAAAAAATAACTTGTAATTTCTGAATACCAAACGCAACATTCTAAAACCCTTCAGAGAAATTGTATTAATATAGTCAACAAGAATAAAAAACCGCTAAGCGCCGTAAAAATGAGTGGCGCATACAATATTCTAGCTACAAAAGATCTGATATGAATTTTACGTGGCCCGAAAACGTATTTTCATTTTGATGCAAAACAAAATTCTAGTTTTATTTTAAAAGATTTTTTCATAATATTTGCCCAATTTGAAGTAAAAACGCGCCACAAAAGAATAACTTTGATACAGTTTGAATTTTGAAACTCTTTTGTGGCGCGTTTACTTCAGATTTAGCAAATATTATGAAAAAATCTTTTAAAATAAAACTAGAATTTTGTTTTGCATCAAAATGAAAATACATTTTCGCGCCACGTAATATTCATATCAGATCCTTTGTAGCTGGAATCATCACTCATTTTTACGGCGTTTAGCGGTTTTTTATTCTTGTATCAGGAGTTTTTCAAAGTTATTTATAAATTAAATGTATAAATTTGAATGCAATGTTTCTCGATTACACGTTAAGCTTTATAAATGTGGCCTTTGTCGCATTATCTCCCAAATGATCTAGTGTCCATCAAATGTACACTAGATTTTTTTTCTATTCGAAATAGATTGAAAAAAATATTGGGATGGCCGGTAAATGAACTCGGATTGCCCGTTGCCAGATCAAATTAGCGTCGTAACCACTACAACTACATAAACCATTTAGGGAATAATCGTTAATTGGATTATACTTTTGTAGCTTAATAACTTCTAAACGGCTTAACCGATTTTGTTCACTAAACATGAGTTTGAAACGTATTGACAAGTAGTATCTTATGTATCTAAGGTCAAGTATGATAACTGAAGATATTACAGGAATTATTGAGCTTGAAAAACCGTTTTTCCCATAAGAAATAGGTTTGATCATACTTATGAAGCCTATAACTTAAAAATTCGAATTTTCCCGGATATAAGGTATACACCGTTAGCTTCGTCTAGAGTCCTTCTACAAACACTTAGTTATTGGCGTAATTCGTAGGTTGAAATTTTGAGTAATTGTCGAAAAACCAAAATTTTCAAAGTTTAGTTTTTCAGTTTTTCGGCTATACTGAGCCGTGTGTATGTCTGATCCTGACAGCTTAGACATCATTTGAAAGCTTAACTCAACGCTATTGATTTGGTGTATTTACTGTTCTCCTGTCTCTTCTTGAACCGAAGATATATACCGCCAAAAAATGTGCCGTTTTGTACCTGCTAAGTCCTATAGCTGGATTATGGGTAGTCAAAACTCACAAACTACACCGGTTCTGAATCGGCCCTAACCCCCTCTTCAAACACAGAAAAAAAAAATCAGATCGGTTTAACTTTTCCACACACATACATACATACATATACATATCCACAAACATTTTCCCTTTTTTAAATAAAAATTGACTCATATTTCTGAGCTCCGTAACTTTTGAACGGTATAACCGATTTTCAAAATTAGACATGTGTTGGAAAGGTAATGATCGCTTCTATTAGAAGCCGCAAAGGTCGGAGTTAAATTTTCGAAGTTTTTGGGAGTTTTGGGGACGAGAACGAAAAACAGACCCTAAATAGGAAGGGCCGTAAAATCCACACCCTTGGACCAAAATGGATGGTTGACATATGAATGGGTGAGTCTTTTCGTGAACTTTAAGATGGGAGTTGGCCCAATTTTCAATTCAGCCAGATTTAGAAAATCGAAAATTTCGTGTATATTTAGTGTTGCGTGTAGGGGGTGTAGGTGTGCGCCACTTGCGAGAACTGCCGTTCTCTGGTAATAAAGGTTAGATTTACATTGAAAATCATACCAAGATCCGTTACTCTGCATAATATATTAAATTCTGGTTATTTATTTATTGTATAATCTATAACAATTCTGCGAGTACTTCGAGTAAAGCTAATAAAGCAGCATTAATTTACATGTAACCCTTTAACGCTTTGTGGCTACATAAGTAGCCACAGGAAAAGTACCTGAATGGTCCAATTTATTGTTATCCGTAAGTATGTGGTAACATATTTAAGCAGAAAGCCTTTGTGTAAATGTTAAAAAATCTTGTGTGACTGTTAAAAGGTTAATAAAAGCTTATTTAAGTCACACATGTCCAAAAAACGTCTAAATCAGCTTACAAGAGGATCTGGTCCGATACACATTTAATTGGTCTCCAGAATTTAAGATCATAAAAAAAATTTACACAGAGACTATTACAGAAGCAGTTTATACTGTCAGCTATAAATATATTGCATAAAAGAGCTGAGCATTGACCACCCTGTAGAACTCCAGATGTTACTACAATTGAATCCGAAAAACAATTACCAAATTTAACTTTTTGAGTACCACTAGAAAGAGAACATTTAAACCAACAAACCATTTGAAAATGAAAACCAGTTGCCACTATAGTTTTAAGCAGTATTTGATGATTTACTCTATCGAATGCCTTAAAAAAATCTGTGTATATGGTATCTATTTTTTGCCATTCTCCATGTACATGATAATATCTGACTGATAGGTAACCAGATTACTAACTGTAGATTTACAGTCTCTGCTCAATTTATTAGACTCGCCCTAGAAATCAGTTTTTTTTTTAATTTCAAGCACCTTAAAAGTATCCTCCAAGTGATATGGTAGGGGAGCCCAAGCGGGGATTTTTGCAGTCACTCGAGCGCATCAGATTAGCATATAGTGAGAAACCTGGTACCCTGCAGATGCACCTCTACTATATATTGGCTCTTAACACAGGGGAGTTCGTTAAGGGGGGCCCGAAAAAAAAAATCTACCCTTAAAAAAACTCGAAATTGTCAGATTAAGATAAGGTAGGTTAAGTACATGCAAAAGAGTGTATATTTCAAAAATCTGACGATTTGAGCCGGGCGTAAGGAAATGGGCGAGTCCCAAAGTTTCACAAGAAAAAAGCGAATATTTCGCGAAATGAATGACAGATCGAAGAACTAAAAAATATGTGCTCAATATTTTTTAAAAATCTATCCAATGATACCAAACACGACTTCTCACGGAGAGGGGTGGGGGTAAATTTAATATTTTAAATACGAATACTGCGATATTTCGCGAAATGAACATCAGATCGAAAAACTGTAAAATAGACTTATTCAATATTTTTGAAAAATATGTCGAAAGGCACCAAACACGACCCCCCATGGATGTGGGGTGGGGGGTTACTTTAAAATCTTAAATAGGAACCCTCATTTTCTATTGCAGATTTTGATTCCTTACGTAAAAATAAGTAACTTTTATTCGAAACATTTTTTTCGAGTTATGGATAGATGTCGCTATAATCGAAAAAAACCATTGTTGGAAATGGAAAATTAAATTAAAAAATGGCAAGCGCCCACTAAAATGGAAAACTTTACTTAACTTTTTTTGGTTTTAGGACCTACTCTTTACAACCCAATAGGTCCCCAAAGCGCTCGAGTGACTGCACATTTAGCATACTTTGCTCCCCTACCAATATGGAACTGCTGAATGGGTTAACCCGGCATTGGTCGCTAGGTAAGTTGTTACGCGAGTGGTCGCGCGTGCGATTTTCTCTCACATATCCAACTTTTGCTTTTCATCAAAAAGATGAGGTTTCATCAACGATAAAGCCATTTGCTTTAAAAAGACACGACGTTTTTCTGTTTTATCATTATTATCTTTATATAAAATGTGACTATTGATGCCGCCAATATTTAACATTGAAAAATATATGGTAAGTGACAAGTGATGATTTTCATATCATCGACCACATCCACGGCGCCTTGTATTACGTCATAAAAGGATATTATTTTAGGTTTTAAGGGGAAAAATAAAATTAATTTTTATACACAGTTAATGACGCCGGTGGTCGCTTGATGAGAGAATCTCTCACATGAAGCGCACTGACTCAACAATGAGATGATACTAAGTAAACTGGGTCACTATCTGAGCGGACGAGTCTATTAGATTGTCGAGGGAGGATAGTTAGAAGACTAGAACGAACTACAGCGCATATAATTTCCCAAAAAAAAGTTGTGCGCAATTTTCTGAAACCGTGAGAGAAAATCTCATACAGCGACCACTTGCGGGTTAAATAACAATGACTTAATAATTGTGCTACATTTTAAGTTAAAAATGGTGAAACTTTTTGATTGAATTGTGATAACTTGACAGATGGCAATATAATGTACTAAAAGTGCACAGTTACTCGACTTTTTTCAACTTTAGCTTTTAGTTAAATTAGTAATTGGAGTTCAATTTTCGTAAAATTTGCAGTGGTGAATATTACTTAATATTGTTCTATATTAATGTTAGTTTTTAACTTGGTTAATTTACATTAAGATATTAATAGAAATAGGTTAATTTCTAAAAGAAGGATATCTTTCATAGTAATTTTTTCATATGGGTGTTTGTAAAGATTTTTCTGTTGAGCAAATCTCTTCTGTTACTGCTCTATTAGTCTGGGCTGATTATCGGAGAATAGGCCATTTTTGGGAAAAGTTATTTACCAGCAATTTTATTGTTGGAATCGAATTATAAGATCCTATATATTAATAATATAGGTATGCAAAGTCCTCAAATAGTGTGCTACTTTTTTTTATAAACAAAATGGCGCACGAAAATCGTGTTTTTTCATTTATTGCTCTATAACTCCGAAGATTTTAACTTTACAACAAAAATACCAAAATAAAAATTCACCGTGATTAAATTTTGCATAGAGTCGCGTTTCTCCCGATCTGCTCCGACGAAAATTTTCCTCGGAAAATGCGGGTTTTCCCAACAAAATCTTTAATTTTCAAATAAAGTTTTAGATAATTAATTATCTACCAATAATTAAATAATTTGGTGACTTAAAAGCCTTTTTGGTTTAGATTATAGTTACAGAAGCTGATGAAAATTAAACGAATATTTTAGCAACAATTCAATTGTTAATTAATAATTTACGGTCGCAATAATAACCAAAATAATTATGATACACTGATCAAGCTTTGAAATCTTATGAAGATTAGATGCCTATTTAATATTTTGTCGACAAAATATGAATTTTTTATTTTTTTGCATAATCATTAAATGTTTTAAAAAAATAGTTATAAACAAATTAACGTTTCTCAGAAAGTTTTTATTATATTATAATTTTAAAAAATAGCTAAAATGCGCATTTTAAATATCTTTAAAATAAATGCTTTAAAACTTTTTTGCAACCATTTGTAAAAAAGTTATGAAACAGCAAAGTAAACATACGATTACTACTGTGTTTATATATTTTTTTAATCCTTTCAAAGCGTAGAAGTGAGTTTAAAGTACAAGCTAATTATTTACAAAAAAATATCGATTATCAGTTTAATAGTTATATTTTAATTAAAGATTATAAATATATTTTTTTGTAATTTACACGCGCGAAAGTAGAGTAACACAGTACTGTAGTAGCTAAAATTTTCACTCGGAGCGACGACCGGCCGCGTGATGTACACTTTTAATAAATAATGCATGCTGCGTGTCAGTCGCTTCGAGTGAACATTTTAGCTCCGACTCTGTATCAGGCCTACGTTTGCGCTAAAAATTACAAAAAAAAAGTATTTTTAATTCTTGGTTTAAAATATAACCATTGCACTAATTTTCGACATTCTTTGTGAGTACATAATTAGGTTGTACCATAAACTAACTTTTAAGCTTTGAAACAATTAAAACAAATTATAAACAACGGAGATTTGGTATATTTACTTTGCTGTTTCATAACTTTTTTGCAAATGGTGGGAAATTTTTTTTAAAGCATTCGTTTTCAAGACCTATGAAATACGCATTTTAAGTATTTTTTTAAATTAGAATATAATAAACAATTTATGAGAAATGTTAATTTGTTTATAACAATTTTTTTAAACATTTAAAGATTATGCAAAAAAATGAAAAATTTATATTTTGTCGACAAAATATTAAATAGGCATCACACCTTTATAATCTTTCTAAGTTTGATCAATGTCTCATGATTATTTTGGTTGTTATTGCGACTGTAAATTGTTAATTAACAATTGAATTGTTGCTAAAATATTCGTTTCATTTTCACCGGCTTCTGAATTTATAATCTATAACAAGAAAGCTTTTATTTCACCAAGCTATATAATTATTGATAAATAATTACTGGCCCAAAAAATTTATTTGAAAATTCGAGATTTTGTTGGGAAAACCCACATTTTCCGAGGAAAATTTTCGTCGGAGCAAATCGGGAAAAACATGACTCTATGCAGAATTAAATTGGGGTGAATTTTTATTTGAGTGTTTTTGGTGTAAAGTTAAAATCTTCGGAGTTATAGAGCAATAATTGAAAAAAATACGATTTGTCGGCGCCATTTTGTTTATAAAAAAAGTAGCACACTATATGCGGACTTTGCATACCTATATTAATAATATATAGGATCTTATAATTCGATTCCAGCAATAAAATTGCTGGTAAATAACCTTTCTTTGTACTTTACTAATTAAACCAGCGTATTTTAACTATTTTTTTTTCAAAATTTAAAGATTATGCAAAAAAAGAAAAATTTATATTTTGTCGATAAAATATTAAATAAGCATCTCATCTTTATTGAATTGTTGCTAAAATATTCGTTTAATTTTCACCGGCTTCTGGAATTACAATCTATACCAAGAAAGCTTTGATGTTACTAAGTTATTTAATTATTGATTAATAATTACTTACCTAAAACTTTATTTGAAAATTAGAGTTTTTGTTAGGAAAACCCGCATTTTCCGAGGAAAATTTTCGTCGGAGCAAATCGTGAAAAACATATCTCTATGCAAAATTTAATTGCGGTGAATTTTTATTCAGGTGTTTTGGTTGTAAAGTTATAATCTTCGGAGTTATAGAGCTATAATTGAAAAAAATACGATTTGTCGGCGCCATTTTGTTTATAAAAAAAGTAGCACACTATCTGCGGACTTTGCATACCTATATTATTAATATATAGGATATTATAATTCGATTCCAGCAATAAAATTGCTGGTAAATAACTTTTCCATGAATTTTGCTAATTAGCCCAGAGTATATTAGAAAATACCACATGTAAAGAGAAATAGCAAAAAATGCGGTGTATCTTAATTGTCAGTTCAAAACTTGAGTCAAAGACTTGAACATCTTATGTCAGTTTGGAGGGGTCTGTGTGGCAGAAAGGCGTTCAGTCACCCCCGGAGGGCAACGCGTTTTAAAGAATTTGGCTGTAAAACGCATAAGAGAAACCCATATGGATATTAGGAATAAAGTGGAAGAAGCAGAGTGTTCAGTACCGGAGGCCACTGTATGACGAAATTTGTAAAGTATGGGGTTCAAATGTCATAGGCATGTTAAGGAACCAAATCTATCACCACAGATGCTTAAAAAATGCTTAAATCAGACCAATTTGTATAAAGACTCTGCAAATTGTCTCAATCTATGCGTTTCTTGAGAGTTCATGCAAATTGGCCCAAACTAAGCATTTTTTGAGCATTTGTGGTGATAGGTTTGGTATCTTAACACGATGAATGCTGCAATAAAATAAGCTTGCATCGTATATAATTCGCGCGGCGTTCAAAGTGTTAACAGGTCTATCACATTTGAATCACATGCTTTACAAATTTCAGCATACAGTGGCCTCCGGTGTACACTCTGCTTCTTCCAATTTTTATATCACTATGGGTGACTCTTCTGAGTTTTACAACCAATTCCTTTAAGATTTGTTACCCTCTGAAGGTGACTGAAAACCTTTGTCACTCCGAACCCTCTGAACTGACATGCCTGGGTGTTTCTGACGATTAATATACACCACATTTTTTTGCTATTTCTTTTAACTAGTAGTAGTTAACAGGAACAGAAGAGAAACAATTCCAATCAAAGATATTCAACTTTTAAAAACATAACATACAGTAGAACCCCGATTATCCGTGCTCCTCAGGACCGGAGGTGACACGGATAATCTGAACATGTATTTCTTATGTATAATACATATGTACGTATACACATACATATGTACCTACCATAAAAAGATAAGAGAAAAAATAAATCTTTCATTATGAGTCTCTCTTTCGTCATAGAGGATCAAGTGATTTATGATGACGCTATTTTGATAAAAGCTCAAAAATGCAACTTGAGTAATAGAAAATCATAGCACGGATAATCCGCATTTTAATATAAATTAACCAAATTAAAAACTAACATTAATATAGAACAATATTAATACTCATCAATAAAATTTTACGAAAACTGAACAAAAATCACCAATTTAACTAAAAAACTGAAGTTGAAAAAGTTAAGTAATTGCACAATTTTAGGAAATTCTATTGCCATGTGTTAAGTTTTCACAATTGAATCAAAAAGGTTCACCAGTTTTAACATAATTATGTAGCACGATTATTAATTGTTATTTAACCCATTCACTAGTTCCGTATTGCTTTTAAGATAGTTTTACGGTGCTTGAAATTTAAAAAAAAAACTGATATTTCTAGGGCGAGTCTAATGAATTGAGCAGGGACTGTATTCTTACAAAACCATGTTTTATTCAGGAAGAATATTCTTACACAAAAAGAGTTAAAAATTCAGTTATTTGTTCTCATTGAACCTAAACAAATAATCAACAATTCCTTGTAGATTACTCATCTCTAAATAACAATGTTATGATCAATAATAATGTAATGACTTGGCTGACATGGATAATTTAACAGAGACATAAAGATTATTGCAATTTGAGAAACAAAAGCAATTCTAGGAAAAGTGAGTAATTGTTACTTTTAAAAATAGGAACCACTAGACTGGAAAAGAACAGTGTCTGTTACTTAACATAAGTATTATGAGATTTTATATAAAATTATTACTTAAGAGCAGTGCTGTTTTTGTGATGATATGCGCCGGTACGGCGTACCGGTACCTCTTGGGATAAAAAAATAAAAAAAACAACAAATTATAAACAAATTCATGAATTTTTTTGGTTGCTCCCAAATAGCTTTAAAATGCCCCCATTGAGGCTAAATGTAAAAAGTTTTCCCGGTGGCGGACCCCCTTATGAACACTCCTCAGACCCCCGGAACATTGCATACCGGAACCTATATTGTTACAAATACAGCACTGCTTAAGAGTATTCTAAGAAAATCCACAAGGAAAAGAAAAAGTTTTCCTGTAGTTGGCTGTATACCATCAATCACAAAATTGGAAAGAAATCCTTTGTAAAAGGTATACAATTTTTTTTATTAAAAATCCCTTAAAAGGGCTACATCACAACAAAACGTTTTCGATTTTTATAAAAAAATCATCATCAGTGTTCGATAAACTGGATGATAGCTGAGCCACAAAAGAAAAATATCTGGGTAAAAACCCTTTAAATAAAATATAGATGCCTTAAAAGTGCATACTTCAATAAAACTTTTTTTTTTCTTTTGTGGCTCAGCTAGCATCCAGTTTATCGAACACTGATGATGATTTTTTTTTTATAAAAATCGAAAACGTTTTGTTGTGATGTAGCCCTTTTAAGGGATTTTTAATAAAAAAAATTTTATACCTTTTACAAAGGATTTCTTTCCAATTTAGTATTCTAAGCTTATACAGTACATAAATCGTTTAGCTGAACATAGGGAATATATGTTGAGATCATTGTGACAACTGCGCTAACCTGTGTTAGTTGAAACTTCTGTTTGAGTACGAGTTTTTGGTGCAATAGAGCTGTTAGAACGAATAGAATGAGTGAGTTCTGAAGCAAGGCTGTCCATAAATAAATCAAAAACAAAGTTTATTATTAATGAGTTAATAATTTTACTTTCATTTTTAAAATATTTTTTATTTAACAGCTAATTTCAAAACTAAACAGTTTTCCCATTCCCTCAGGCTAAAAATGTTTAGCTACTACATTGTCATATTTTGACATTTTTTTGTGTCAGTCGAAATGAGTTGTCAATTTTGAGGTTAATGCCTCTTAATGCTAACAACCATACAATGTATGTATTTATGTATCTAATATATATATATATATATATATATATATATATATATATATATACAATATATACAATGTATGTTCCCCATGTCCAGTTGAATGATTTATGTACTGTACATATATATGTAAATACAAAATCAGTTTATATCTAATATAATTATTATCATTTGATACTGTTTTGTACCTTTTACACATCAGATTACAATTTTGATTTCACTGTTTTTTGTATATTCCCTTGATCATTTTGTTTCTTTTATGGGTTTTCTACTTCTACACCATTTTTTCTGGTTGATCTTTAAAGTTCTTTCTTGGACATCGCTTGTTTTTTGAAATTTGAAATTGGGATCTTTTGCCTGCTTTTCTTAATATGTGCTCAATTTTCCTTTTCTTCTATTATTTTCCTATTTCCTTTGTTTGTTTCTCTCCAAAGCTTTTCTGAATGTCATATTGTATCTTTTATTACAATATTGCTATATTTGAAAATTTTTGCTGTTAACTCTGTGCTTATTTTAACCACAATCTGAGCTAATAATTTCTGTTTGAGGTTTCAAACTAAGATTTTGCAATTCAAATTAAGACTCTTTCACTGCAATAATTGCTACTGTTCTTCCTACGGATCTGTGCACATACATGGAATTATTCACAAATTACATACTTTTAATACTGTCGAACTTTTTGACTTCTTGTTCCAACTGTCTAGTAAATTTAGTAATTTTTTTCTGCTATATTGGTCAAATTTTGACTTTGGAAGATACTGTACATTGGGTATATGTCAGTAATGTTGCGACAGTTAAAAAGTAAGGAGATCAAATACAGTAAAACCTCCGTTAACTGAAAGAATTGGAGGTGAGGTCGTTTCGGATAACAAGAATTTTGGTTAAAAATAGCATTGTTTTTTGTGTTCTTCTTGTATCACATTACATAGTATTCTTGGTCAATGTTGGTATTAAAAAATACTATGAGGTAATTTCGTAATGTATTGTATATTTAATTGCATCCTTTAGTTGTATAAAATCAATGTTGACAAATTAATATCGACTTGTTTCTGTTTTGCGACAAAAATTTACTTTTTATTGACGAAATTATTGAAGCTCTCAGCCGTTTCATTTAAAAAGGTTTTACTGTAATGCATTTTGCAGAAATGAGAATATCCACATAAATGGGTGGTGTGGCAATAAATACTAAGAGTAACTGGAAGTATATGCTGTAAAGTGAATTAATATTGAGCTTTTCCAAGGATCAAGATAGAAAAAATCCAAGGATCAAGATAGAAAAAAAAAGGAGACTGACCTTTACTGACTGAAAAGTATGCAATGTTTGCCCTATATACTGCCAATCACATTTTAGACAAGACTGTTAATAAATGAGATGACTGATTTAGATGGACTCTTAACACTAGAAAGTCGGAGGGGCCAATTTGGCCCCTGTTGCGATTTGAAGTTATTGTAGTTTTTTTTATTTGAGGCAATAATAATTTCATATTTTATGACTTTTAATATTTTGATACAAAGACTTATTTAACACAAAAAAATATTGTTTACTAAATTTATTAAATGGTTTTTCTAACAAATCTACCATAGAAGTCTAAAGGGGCCAAATTGGCCCTGTGTAAGTTATTATCGTTTTCTGGGAAATTCGACGAGCCTTTCTTTCAAATTCCTGTCAAATGGGTAAAATTATATTTATGTATGTTTATTGTAAATAGTTACCCTTATACTGGTACTGATCATCTACGTAATAAAGATAAAATTGCTGGTGAATACAAGTGAACACAAAGATACAATTGTGGGTGTAGAGGACCAAATGACACGTCTTTATACTACAAAAGAAACTTCAAGACGATGGCCTATGTACATGTTTTATAATACTCTTGACTTGGAAGCAATAAATGCATGGATTATTTATAAAGAAATAACTGGAAGTAGACTCAGTCTTTGTAAGTTTATTCTTCGGCTGCATGAAGAATTATGGGCCCCATACCTTGCCTCCCGAAATCTGGAACTACGCCTAGCAACACCAGGTCTACCAACAACTAGACTGTTACTATCCAAAAACGACAAAAATATCAGTTGAAAATATTTTGTAAAGGAAATCATACTTCCAATCATTGCCGCAGCTGTAACAAGGCAATGTGTGGCAAATATCAAAAACTGCGGTGTTCCGAATGTTTTTGATAGGCAGCGAATATGTTAAACAATGAAAGTAACAAATAAAATCAGATTCTATCGTCTAGAGTAGATTTAATTTCTTTAAACTGAGTTTTAATTGATTAAAGAACGTGGGGCCAAAATGATCCCTTCCGGCTTTCTAGGTAGGTAATCTAAGCCCTACTTTCTAGTGTTAAAGACCAGACACCGTTTTTAAATTCGAGTCATCTCATTTAGCAAAACTTTCTTGTCATGAATGTGATGGAGTATATATAGGGCAAACATCCCATTGGTTAAAACACAGAATAACGCAACACAAAAGCGATTGCAAAATGTAGGACACCATAACAACACAACAGACCACAAATTTAATTTATCAGATATCAAGATCTTAAATACAGAAAATAATAGATATACATAAACATAATTTTAAATACACACAAACAAAAATAAAAAGTCAATCAATTATTACAAGATCATCAGCAGATTTTGTAAAAAACAAAATATTTAACATCTGGTTCGATAATGAAACTTGTAGGCCCTTGGCACATGTGCAGTTTTTAAGAATGGGTGTGTCTGATAAGAAATGATTTGATAAGATTTTTGTTTTGTTGTCTGTCCAATAAAATAAGAAATATTTTTCTTGTGTGTGAGTATTTCCAGAAAAGGTTAAGTATAAAAGATCTAATTTCTAATCTACCTTAAAACAAATCATGTTTATTTTGGAAGTAAACTTTGTTGAGTTATGCTATTCTATTCATTATTGGGTCATATACTCCAGGCTATGGGTGAAAAATAGGTCGATTTCAGGATATAATTCAGGAATTTTTGAAACCTATCAGGTGTTGTAAAAGACGATGTCAGGAATAACTTATACTAAAATGTGACCAAAAATATTGTGAGCTTTTTTTCTATTGCGATTTTCATTTGTTAAATTTGCAATGTTTAAAGATTTTTAATTTTGCAGCTTAGTATATTGATTCTAGAGAAAAACTTTTTAATAGAAAGTTGTAGTAAATTAAAAAACCTACAATTTGAGCTATGGTAAGTTCAATTTCGTTATTTTATTCAATTGCGGTATTTATCAATTGCGGTATTTATTGTACAAATAATGTTTTTTATTTTTTAAAGCTTTAAAATGAAGATCTTTCAATTTTAAACATAAAAAAATTGTAAGGCCGGATTAACGAATTTGTTGCTTAGATATTATAAATTGTTTATTCCAAGAGGTCAAATGTCGAAGGCTATAACTTTTTGAAAAAAAATCGTAGAGAGTTGGTGAAACATCCAATCTCCTTCTAAAGAGTTATATTTTCATATTCTAATGTAAATAAATGCATAAAACATTTTTAAACCTCTAATTTTTGGGTTTGAAAATAATGGGGCAAATTTCTTTATAAACATTTAGAGCTGAAGCGGCCCTGTACATCCTATGACATGAGTTTTTAACTTACAGATTATTGTTGCTAAAGACGAAACGAAGATATATAAAAAAATAAAAAATTTGTACCACCAACTGAAGCCGAGGTAAATGTTGGGTTTGAAAATAAGCGGGCAAATTTCGTTATAAACATTTAGAGCTGAAGCGGCCCTGTGCATCCTATGAGTTTCTAACTTACAGATTATTGTTGCTGAAGACGAAACGAAGATTTGTAAAAAAATAAAAATTTTCTACAACCAACTGAAGCTGAGATAATTGTTTCTTTTTTCTTAAATCGTAGTGCCTTTATTTATAACAATTAAGAAATTATTTTACAGTCATTGACAAAAGAAGAACTTATATTATCTTAAAATAATTATTAAAAATAAAATTATAAAATAAAATAAAATTATTTTACAATAATTAAAAATTATTGTAAAATATAGTTACATTTAATTATTAAAAATTATTTTAAAAATCGGTGCTTTTGCGAGCGGCCGAATTTTACAAATCGCCCGGCTCACTTCAAATCCGCGCGCGGAAAATTTTTACGTAACTTGTATTAATTTTGACCGAAAACAATTTAATAATATTACCATTATAATATACAGTCTATTTACCACTGTATTTGTTTTTCTTGATAAACTTTTATATGTGAAATCTCATTTCTGAAGAAATAATATTACAAAAATGATACATATAATATGTGAAATATAAAACTATATTTTAAAATTTTTCATTGTTATATAAATAATAATAATGTTACTTCTTATTATACAATATAAAACTTTTTCTTCTTGTAGGGACTATCCGTTTTGGATGTTGACGACCATCATGGCAATTTGGCAAACCCCATTTGGAAACTGAGAACCAGGAAGGCGAAGGATTATCTTGCTAGAAAATTTATGTATGTCGTCGTTCAACACAACAACTACAAATCTTTTTAGAGCAGCAGTACCGATTTAGTGTGCAAGTACAGATTGCCATGATGGTGGCCAACATCCAAAACGGATAGTCACTACAAGAAGAAAAAGTTTTATATTGTATAATAAGAAGTACTTAACATTATTATTATTATATTTATATAACAATGAAAAAATTAAAAATATAGTTATTTATTTCATATATTATATATGTATCATTTTTGTAATATTATTTCTTCAGAAATGAGATTTCACATATAAAAGTTTATCAAGAAAAACAAATACAGTGGTAAATAGACTGTATATTATAATGGTAATATTATTAAATTGTTTTCGGTCAAAATTTAATACAAGTTACGTAAAAATTTTCCGAGCGCGCGGAATTGAAGCGAGCCGGGCAATTTGCAAAATTTGGCCGCTCGCAAACGCACCGATTTTAAAAATAATTTTTAATAATTAAATGTAACTATATTTTATAATAATTTTTATTTAAGATAATATGAGTCTTTCTTTAGTCAATGACTGTAAAATAATTTCTTAATTGTTATAAATAAAGGCACTACGATTTAAGAAAAAAGAAACAATTATCTTGGCTTTAGTTGGTTGTAGAAAATTTTTATTTCTTTACAAATCTTCGTTTCGTCTTCAGCAACAATAATCTGTAAGTTAGAAACTCATAGGATGTACAGGGCCGCTTCAGCTCTAAATGTTTATAACGAAATTTGCTCCCTTATTTTCAAACCCAACATTTAGCTCGGCTTCAGTTGGTCGTAGAAATTTTTTATTTTTTTATAAATCTTCGTTTCGTCTTCAGCAACAATAATCTGTAAGTTAAAAACTCATAGGATGTACAGGGCCGCTTTAGCTCTAAATGTTTATAAAGAAATTGCCCCATTATTTTCAAACCCAAAAATTAGCGGTTTAAAAATGTTTTATGCATTTATTTACATTAGAATATGAAAATATAACTCTTTAGAAGGAGATTGGATGTTTCACCAACTCTCTACGATTTTTTTTTTCAAAAAGTTATAGCCTTCGACATTTGACCTCTTGGAATAACCAATTTATAATATCTAAGCAACAAATTCGTTAATCCGGCCTTACAATTTTTTTTATGTTTGGAATTGAAAGATCTTCATTTTAAAGCTTTAAAAAATAAAAAAAATTATTTGTACAATAAATACCGCAATTGTAAAAAACGGCCATTTTGGACCTTTCGCAGGCCGTTTTGCAATAACCAATAAATGAAATTGAACTTACCATAGCTCAAATTGTAGGTTTTTGAATTTACTACACCTTTTTATTAAACAGTTTTTCTCTAGAATCAATATCCTAAGCTGCAAAATTAAAAATCTTTAAAAATTGCAAATTTAACAAATGAAAATCGCGATAGAAAAAAAAGCTCACAATATTTTTGGTCACATTTTAGTATAAGTTATTCCTGGCATCGTCCTTTACAACACCTGATAGGTTTCAAAAATTCCTGAATTATATCACGATTTTTCACCCACAACCTGGGGTAATAACAAATTTGAAATACTATGTAGATGTATAAGAAAGTCACTAGAAAAATTACCAAATACACCTCTTTTTTTGGTTAATCATGTAAGCCTTCAATTTTAATCCATAAATATTATTATTATACTAATATGTTGCTAAAAATTTGTAAAAACAATAGTTTTCTATATAAAAGCAGACTAAAAATCTAAAAATTTAAGGAATAACGCAGAAAACACAAAAAATGCTGATATAAGTTAATTAACCCTCTAGTGCCTGAGTTTTTTTAGTACCACTGCCAAATTTTACACTAAACTGACAACAGCACAAAAATTTGTCTGATCAGCCAAATTTTTAACAGCTGGTTCTTATCCGATCTAGTTCAGAGGCTGGTTTGGGCATAGGGAACTTGCACATTTTTTTTATTAGATAATAATGTACAGTTTTGTTTAAAAATGAGATTTCCAAAATTTCACTCTTTAAAAACTCATAATAACTTAGAAATACATATTTAAAGTCTTCTGCGGTATAAAATAGTTCAAACGGCCTGTGACGTCACATAGTTTTGCATTAGTTTTGATTATGGTTATATTTCGCTGTGTCTAGGTACACGCTAACGTGTACACAAATAAAAAAGTTAGGTAGACGCGAATTAAACTTCATCAAGCCAGTGACGTCATTATTTAGCTTGCGCAGTGACTATACATTTTAGTACATGCTATTTTGATATGTTTAGTGTTTGTTTGATAGAAAAATATTTGTTAAGGGAAGGGAAGCAGAACTATTCAGATGTTTCAAACTTAATTGTAATAAATCAATGTATATATATATAAAAGTATATATTTAGGTTAGCAAAATAATTATATGTATTTAGTTGACATGACATGTAGGTACAAAATATTGTTAAAATAAGTTTTATATGTAAGTGAATTATTATAATCAACTATTCTAAATGGGAAATAAGCCACAATTTAACTAAAAAAATTATTTTATTAACGTTTCGATGTCCAAATCGGATGTCATTGTCAATATACAAAAATTAGTCAGATTAAATAAATTATTAGAAAAAATTTTGTTACTAAGCAATTTTTGTTTAATAATATTTTGTATTTTGACAACGACATCCGGTTTAGACGTAGAAACGTTAATAAAATCAATTTTTTAGTTAAATTGTGGCTTAGTTCTCATTTAGAATAGTTGATTACAAAAATTCCACAAGGATAATAGCTTCAGAACAAGTTAATTATTATTGTGAAAGCTTTAGGTCTTCCTTTTATTTTAATCTTGGACGGTAATACTATTTCATTTATAACTAAAAAAATATATATTAATTTATAGTCTCTTATCTTTTTTGTACTGTTTTAAAATGTTCTTAAACTCGTTAAAAGAACTAAATAATTGTCCACACTCCATAGTTAATTTAAAAACAAACACTAAACAAATAAAAAATAAGAAATCACTGACACTCTAACTTTTTTATTTACGTACATGTTAACGTATACCTAGACACAACCTTATAGTTAGGTATATTCTTCTTCTCCTTCTTTAGTTTATTGGCCTCCACCTACTTGGGTATTTGGAAAGCTCATCGTCGTGGAATAAGTCAAAAATATTTATATTCTAATGACATTTATCGTATGTCATTGTAATAATATATACCAGTTTGTTAAAATTGGAGTTTTATACTGTTTTTGAAGGAAAGGAACGAAGGTTTACTATTGAAAATAAAACCATTTTGTAAAAGAAAAATTTTCTATGAATAGTTCAAACGATCAAAAACACTTGTAACATCACATAAATGTATTTTCTACTGACGTTTATAACGTCTAATTTAAAATTATGTTTACTTTATTGGAAAAATGTAAATGTACAACCCAGTGACGTCACGACACGTTTTGGACCACCTGTTTTAATTTGAATTTTTAATCATCTTTAGGGGCCAAACGAAAGACAAACAAAACTTTTTTATCTTTGATACATGTTTTAAATTATGTTCTGTTGTGATTTATAACATTTTTTTCGAATTTAAAAATTTATGTAAGTTCCCTATTGTAGGGGGTTAACCTATGAAATGCCAATAGTGTCAAAATTTTATAAATGTCATTAGTGTCAAAATTTCATAACAGTGGCCAGTTTCATAATAACATGCCTGCAGTTGAACCAATTACAAACAAGCATTATGGAGTGGTAAATTTAAATTACTGCTCCTGGTTTAACAACAAACCATAGTATAGGTGGATGTATTTTATAAAGTTATATTGTAAATTTCTATTTAACTATGTTATAATATATTTAACCCAATATATCTTTATAAAATAAACACAATATAAGTTATAAATTCCAATAAAAACAACAAATGCACTAATGTCACTAATGACAATGATAAAAATCAAAATTCATAGTAAAGGAGGTATCAAAGACTTGCTGTATTTTTTATCCTTGTTTAACTTGCTTGCTATGGACAAGCAGTTTAATTTTTCTATACTAGTTTCTGTGAGTAAAAAAGAGACCTAGTATAAAAGTATCTAATTCTTGAATAATTTCCTTCATGGACAAAGATAGAGTGGAAGAGCTATATTATCAGAGCCTAAGGACAAAAGCCAAAATCTAATTTAATAACACTGTTCCTTGTTTTAAGGATACACTTGCAATACAATAATACCCATTGTCAACAGATCCCAGTATGTCATTGAATAATTAAATATGATATTAGTGTACCTTTTGTATCATACTATGACAACTATATTTAGTAATAACTTGTTTAATTATAAGAGTAATTTTATAAAAAATATATAAAGGGACAAAGTTGAGTTTTACAGAATATAAATAAATTTTATTCATATTATGAATCTATGTAGGGGATATAAAATTGTCTTAAAATAACTAAAATTTTGAGATGGAGTTGACCATTTCCATTACTGTTCGAGCATTATTGAACATTTTTACTTTTAAAATAATTTACATTGGTCATTGATTTCATTAGGATGATGACTTCTCACAGAATATTTACTGATTATAATTATTTTCGGAAGCAGAAACATAATCGATGAGTAATCAAATTTGTATCTTCTATCAAATCTATAATTTGTTTATAAGGTCTGTACTGTTTATGGGAATAAAATTAATCTTATAAGTTATAACTCGATAGACATTCAACAAATCAATGCTTACTTTTTTTAATGCAGCAGTCAAGAGACCTTTCCATTTTGCAGCATTTTCTTCCGAATTAAAGTCGTAGATATTTTCGCCCGTAACACCAGTATTCATATTTTCTGGAAAGGATTCGAAAAAAAACTGAGAACAGCACTTCTACAGAGGGCCACTCACAACATACATATTCCCCAGTTGAATACAACAAAAAAGACAAGACAAAATAAAAACAACTAAATTCGTCAATGTTTACGTCCAATCGCACTTTTGCATCATTATCTTCAATTTTCAGATGAAAATTTAACACTTTTTTGGCCGAAGGTGGACAAAATACGATCACTTGTTTTTCGCCATTTTGGTTTTCTAACTTCTGTCGATGCCCTACAGTGGTGCCACGATTCGTATTCTGAAAAATATTTTCTTTTTGGGCAAAAGTTCCAGGACCCATATCAAAAATCAGTATTTTTCTACAGATTAAAAAATAAGTACTTAAATAAATATGTTTAATTACTTTTTATTAACAAAGCAAATTTATTTTATTTTATTAAAATTCAACAGAAAACAAAACTAATAAATACATCGCTTTGGAAGTCGTAATCTTAAACTTTACAAAAGTAAGTACCTAAAGGGAAACGAATATAAAAAATAAGATTTAAAATTGTTTTTAAATGAACTTTTTAACAAGAAATAACCAAAACAAGTCGAAAGCATAATGACAAGGAAAGAAAGAACTTTATATAATAACGTTAAACGAGGAAATTAACAGGGATTTAAAAGCAAAATAAATGTGACAGAAATTATGTTTAAAAGAAAAATAGATGCAAAATATAAAAAACAAAAACAATTATTTCATAAGCATCAAATAAATACAATATTAACAATAATAAGGGATAGGTAACTCAGTTGATGTTAACGTACTTGCAGAATGTCAAAAATAACAAAATATATTATATGAACAAATCTAAAAAAGCTATAAATAAAAATAAAATCAATAAAATACATAAAAAAAGAGCACAAATTTAAAAGTCGTATTTCTCATGATACACTTGTAGCAATGGCACCGATGGATTTCTTTCTCTCTCTTTATTGTGACGCACATGTTTAGTTGTCTCTTTCTCGAGAACACAAAGCAACCACTGCGCATAGTAAACCTTCTTTTGTCTTTTCTTTACTCATTGTTATACGTATTTGATGGTCTCCTTTTTCTGGCGATGCGTATATACAAAAGGGAAATTCCTCTTGGAAATAAGTATGCGTATTGGAGTTAATCGATATGGTATTTAAGTTGTAAGAAATATTGGAAAATTTAATACGTTGTCCAAGAAACTTCAATGTCAACTTAAATATTTTTAGATACATATTATGATGAATTAAAAAAAGTTTCGATAGAGTAAATATAATTTAGAGGACGTACGTAATTTCAAAATAAATTATTTGAACTCTAAAAATACAAATACTAAGTTGCCGCCTTTTTGAATATTAGCGAATGTGTAATTTTAAAGTATAATTTTAATTAGTTAATACTACGGGTTATTCTCTAGCAATCGTTATAAACACATTTGATAAACACTTTTAAACAAAATTAAAATTCGGGACAGTTTTATTAAAAATAATTCCGACGGAGCGTAGTGTTATCGCGCACTTAGCGAAATATAAGTACCTATAGATTGATGTAACAAAAAAAAGATAAAAACTGAAGACGGGAATCAATGCAACGAAAATAGCGAAATTTATCTCGCAATTTGTTTTTTATGATCCAGAAAGCTAATACCGAAATATTTATGGCCCCTATGGAGCGGAACGTTTTACCACCGTTTTACCCAGTGAACCGTCGGTAAAATGGCACGGTTCAAAGGAATTTAACATGTTACTAAAGCGTCCACCTTTCCGACGGAGGGACCAGGGCCGTCTTAACCCGGGGGTGCAAGGGGTGCGAAGCACACGGGCGCTAAGTCCAAGGGGCGCAAGCCGAACTCTTCCTACGCTCAAACTTATTGCGCTTCTTGTCCTTAAAAAAAACTACAAATAACAAAATTATACAAGTGCATTTTCGGTATTTTATACAAAGGCATTATAATGCTTACTACACCTACGATATGAAAATGAGATATGAAACCCATTTAGATTAGGAGCAAAATTCCGATTCTGCTGACAAAAGTATAATTATTGCGGTTTTGCGGAGCTATGTATGTAAAAGCGCCGCATTACTATGTAGTCGTTATTTTTTAAAGGTGGCGGTAGAATCTTTTATGATGGCCGAAGTTAGTCAGTTTTTTACCGGTTACTGATACTACCGAACAACGATTAGCAATAAATTATTTGTTAGAATGTTTGAAGTTAATGAATATTGATTTAGATGATTTACGACGCCAACGCCAAAAATATTACAAGTAAATATTACAAAATATACAAAATATTACAAGTAAATATCGGAAGGGCCAAGGTGGGACATGATCTGATTCACGCCAAAGCTCTGGAAATAAAAGCAGACCTCATTATAGTCCCTGAACCTAATAAAAACATCACTAAAAAGTTTGGTTGGGTCGCCGACAAGCGGGCTGACGTCGCCATCTTCTTGGTTAATAGGAACCTGTCCATAAGCAAAATCACCAAGAAAGAAAGCTTCATCAAGTTAAAACTCAATGATGTAGCTATTATAGCCTGTTATATCTCACCAAACATCAACATCACACAACACCAAGAGAAGGTCGAAAACATCATAGAGGCGGCAATAACAGAGAAGCATTATATAATTGCTGGCGACATAAACGCCAAGTCCATATGGTGGGGGTCCCCAAGAAATGACGTCAAAGGGAATGTATGGAACGAATGGATTGCCTCTACCGATATGGTAGTGATGAATAATGGGAAACACACGTTCGAAAGAGGTGAATCGCGGAGCCACATAGATGTTACCCTGGCATCCAAAAACTACGCTAAGAAGATTACGAATTGGGACGTGCTAGATGATAACATCTTTACCTTCCATAAGTACATCTTCTTCGAGATTGGCACAAAGGTAACAAAAAAGAACGGCAGGAAGATACTTGACTTCAACAAAGCAAGATTTGCGGAGTTGATTAGTAATCTACAGGAAGAAGCCACTGACTTTCCCACCTTCAGGAATTCCATTACTAGGACATACAAATTAAGTAGTAGGAGCAAAACCGCCTCATACACCGTACCCTACTGGTGGAATGACGAAATTCAGTCGAAACGGACAGAATGCCTTAGATTCAGACGAATCGCCCAGAGACACAGGACCCAGCAGACAAAAGACGAATATAAATCCGTCAAGAATGAACTAAACAAACTTATAAAGAGCGCAAAGCGCACATGTTGGCAAGACTTATGCGAGGCACTGGAAAATGACCTATGGGGCGATGCCTATAGAATAGCCACCAAAACGCTGAAGTTCGAGGTCCCATACAATCTGTGCGATGAGAAAAGAAGAGAAATAGCTAACACTCTCTTTCCCAACAAGCCCGGCATTGAACATACGTACAATCCACATATCTGTCCGGAGAAAATAAGTAATGCGGAACTCATCAAAGCAGCAGAGTCCATTAAAGTAGGTAAATCCCCAGGACCCGATCGTGTGCCACCAGAGGTGATAAAACTAATAGTTAAAACACAGTCAGACGCTATCAGAGCCATATTGAATCAGCTGCTGACAAAACAAGAGTTTCCTAACCAGCTCAAGCTCGCGAGACTAACTCTAATACTCAAACCCGGTAAAGACCCGGAAGAAGCCACCGCCTATAGACCAATATGCCTACTCGACTGCCTAGGAAAGTTGTATGAGAATATTGTTAAAAACCGTCTTGAAAGAGAGCTGAGAGAAAAGACATCATCTCAACCAGACAGTACGGTTTCAGGAAAGGAAAATCTGCTATAGATGCGGTCAAGCATATTACAGACACTGTGAAGAACACCAGAAAAAGATGGGCCGTTTTAGTAATGTTTGACGTAAAGAACGCCTTTAACTCGGCCAACTGGGCCCATATTATTACTAAATTAGAAACCGCTAAAGTCTCGGGATAACTGATCAATATTATAAAAAGATATTTAATCGAGAGACATGTATCAGTGGCCAAAAATGTTGAGATGAAACTAACAGCCGGCGTACCGCAAAGCTCTGTACTAGGTCCAACGTTGTGGAATGTCTTGTACAATGGGGTTTTAAATATCTATTACGGTAGAAACAACATGGCAGTAGCCTATGCAGACGACCTTGCTATATTGGTCACCAACGACATGTACTGGGACCTTGTGGAAATCGTAAACGAATGCTGCGAGAAAGTGAACAGGTGGATGGAAAATAATGATCTTGAACTTGCAGGTCACAAGACAGAAGTGGTCATCCTTAAAGCTCCAAGAAATGGGCCGGACTTGACCTTCCAAATAGGTAGTAGCCAACTAGAGCCGACGAACTGTGCGAGGTATTTGGGTATTGACCTGGACAGAGGCCTAAGATACACGAAACACTTATTAAGAGTGGTTAAGAAGGCAGACGAACGGACGGCAGCTATCCAGAGAATAATACCTAACATTGGAGGGCCCAGCAGCAACAAGAGAAGTTTGTACCTCCAAGTGGTGCAGTCGACCCTTCTATATGGAACCCCCGTCTGGATCAGCGTACTAAAATACCAGAAGTACAAAGATATCATAACAAGAGCCCAAAGGAAGCCTCTTTTAAAAATGGTGAGCGCGTACCGAACCACTTCTACGTTGGCCTTACAGGTGATAGCGGGCACTCTTCCTATTCACCTGTTAGCCAAAGAGAGACAAATGCTGTATGAAGCACAGTATGGCCACTTAAAACAGGTGAGAAGGACCATACGAGTAAACATGCTAATGGAATGGCAAAGGGAATGGGAGTATGGGAGGTACAGACGACGAAGGCTCGCTGGACCAAAACACTGAGCCCCGATGTTATAGCTTGGTACAACTGTAAATTTAAACAGGTAAATTACTACTTTACTCAGTTCCTGACGGGTCATGGATCTTTTAGGTCTTACACATATGGCATCAAAAAAACCAACGATGATATATGCACCACGTGTCACGAGAGGGACGATGCGGAACATCGCATTTTCCGGTGCAATTTTTTCGTCGTAGAACAACAAAGGCTGCAGAATAGGTTTGGCGCTATCTCGCCCAACAACATCATGCAGATTGCAATTACCAGCAAAGAGAATTTCGAGTGTATAATCGACCATATAACAAGCATCATGAAAAGAAAGTCTATAATGGAAAGAGTAGAACAAGCTGGGTGAGGAAGTCTACCTCCTTCATAGCGGTCAACTGTAAAAAAAAATAAAAAAATAAAAAAAAAAACTTTATTTCTTTCTTTCTTCTTTATTGTATAAAAATGTATCGAGTTACCTTTTCTTTTTTCTCAATGTTTCCAAGTTCCTTCGCTTGGGAACTAGATCTTTTCCCTACACGCTCACCGCTATTAGGTAAGTGTTGTAGATATAATAAATAGCTCTAAGGGCACCTTTTATCCGGTCTGCGCGAGGTATCCCCATGTTTCGTTCGCTAATGAACTCGTCCAGGGATACCTCGGGTCGAAGAGGAGGTGGTTTTAGTTGGTAGGTGACCTGGGAGGGATGTCCGAAGGGGGCCCTCCGTCACTTAGTTTTGACACCGTTCCGTCGGCGTATGTCTCTGGTTTGGTTGAATCCAACAGTACTAGGGACACCTTCCCTAGTCGATTTACGAATATTTCCACCTCATTCCAAAAAAAAAGAAGGTGTGTCGGATTCAGCCCGCCCTATCTCTATCTTGCCGGGCCGCCTACCGACTAAACCCACCTCCTCTTTCTCCAGCCGGCGGGTCCGGAACTGCTCTTAGCGAGCATATCTGACCCGTCGACATTACTCATAGCTCCCCTCCGGCACTCCCAGCATGTATTCCACGGACTAGCCGGCCGCCTGGCCGCCCCCCGCCCCCCGCCCCCGCGCCCTACACCAGACCGGTCGCCGTGCGCGGGGTAGTAGGGCAGCCAGAAAATAGGCAGTCAGCGTGGTTAGGGTGTATAGGGTCCTCCCCCCGCTGACTACCAACCACAACACAGACGATTTTTTTGTAAATAAATAATATGATATGTAATATGGGTCATCCCGCCTGTAGTCGTCTCTCTTTTTCTTCTTTGTGCTTCATGGTTTTTGTGAAAAAAGCAATGAACAAGTCGAAGTCCCTCTTGCTTCCGATAATTCTATCCATGAGCTCTTGTGGCTCACCTAGAGGAGACCCCAGATCCAGCTGCAGCTCAGTTCGGCCCGCACGATATGCAGGGCACACGAATACGACATGCCGCGCGTCATCCACCACCCCACACTCAGGACATAGATCGTCCACCGTTTTCCTTATACGGAAGGTGTAGTTCCTGAACGATCCATGTCCCGTCAAGAACTGTGTGAAGTAGTAGTTGACGCGACGATGTCGGCACTCGTACCACCTCACTACATCCGGAATCAGGCATCTCGTCCAGGCAGCCTTTCCGACTTCAGTTGCCCATTCACTCTGCCACATCTCCAAGCTCCTCTTTCTTTCTTGTGTCCCTGAACCAATTGCCCCGTTGCCCCTCTGATGCATTCGGACCCTTTCTCAGGCCAGGATGTGCACCGGCACAGACCCAGCCACCACTTGCAAGGCAATGGTTGAAACGGTTCTGTACGCACTGCACACCCTGATCAGAGGTTTCCTCTGTGCTCTAAGAAGCATGTCTCTGTATTTGGCCATCTCTAGAACCTTGTGCCACACTGGGGCCCCGTATAGTAAGATGGACATGATTGATTGCAACATTACTACTCGTTTTTGTGATCCCGGACCCCCTATATTTGGCATTAATTTGTTTAGTGTGGAGGTCCTTTCTTCCGCCTTCCGACATGCCTCTTGTATGTGTGGTCCGAATTTCATTTTGTCATCAAAAGTTATTCCTAAGTATTTAACTGTTTTCTGGGGTCTTATTACGGAGTCTTTGTACTGGAATAATATATTTTCTCTATATCTCGGTCCCCTCAAGATTATTGCTTCGATTTTCTCTACTGCTAGTTTTAAATCATTTTCTTCTATCCATTCCGCGGTTCTTTTTATTGCTCGGTTTACTTTTTCTATTATGCCCCAATCATTTTCGACTAGTAAGGCCAGGTCGTCCGCGTATGCAATCGCCCTTACTCCTCTCTCCGTGTTTACTTCTAGTACCCCGTTATATAATATATTCCATAGTGAGGGTCCCAGGACTGACCCCTGGGGTACACCCGCGGTCATTTTTATCTTCTTTTTCTTGGATATACATACGGTTCTTTCAGATAGGTAGTCTTTTATTATGTTGGACACATACTCCGGAGCCCCACTTTCGACTATTCTGTCTATAATGAGGCCCCAGTTTGCTGAGTGGAAAGGGTTTTTAATGTCCAACAGAACAAGGACCACCCACTTTTTTTGCTTACTCTAGTCGTGTCCCTTATCCAGGCCGCGGCATCGACTGCCGATCGGCCTTTTCTAAATCCATATTGCTGGTTTGATAGCACTCTCTCATCTTCCAACACGCCCTCCAGCCTCTTCTTGATAAGCGCCTCATAGAACTTACCAAGGCAGTCTAGGAGGCATATTGGCCGATAAGAGGATGCCGAATCGGGGGTTTCCCAGGTTTTAGGAGCAGAACTAGGTTCGCCTCCTTTAGGTCTCTGGGAAACTCTTGTTTCTGCAGTAGGTCGTTGCATATTCTTCTGATCAAACCTGGTTTCTCCGTTGCTACTATCTCGATTGCCTCTGGTGGCAGCATGTCAGGGCCGGGAGCTTTCCCTGTCTTCATCTCTTCTGTAAACTTCTCCACCCTATTTGGAAATATTTTTATAAAATTCTGGATGTCTTTGGTTGGGAAGAGGAGTTCAGCCGATTCCATCCGCTGGTCCTCATCCAATTTATATGGGGCGATTATTTTCAGGGCCTTCATAGTTATCTTGAAGGCATCGCCCCATACATCTTCGTCCAATGCTTTTATGAGGGCCTGCCACTTTTCCTTTTTTTCCTGTTTTATTTTTTTATTTAATTCTTTCTTTAATTCCTTGTATATTTCTTTGAGCTCGAGGCTGCCCTAGCTTCTCGTATAATTCCTGCGAGCTCTGAGGCATCTCTCCCGTAGACCTTCAATCTCATCCGTCCGCCAATAGGGGGATTTTTTATCATTCTTTTTCTTCACGGTGGCCAACTTTGCTGCATCTTTTAGTGCTCTTTTTAGTTGGCCAAGGTCAGAAATCTTTTCCTCGTTGATCTTTCTGACCTCCGATAGGTACGTGGTTTTGTTAAAATAGATGTCAGTGTGTCCTATCGACCGTCTTATTCCCCCCTTTACCTTAATTTCGTACCTAATGTACCGGTGGTGGGTAAACAGCTGGTCGTCGAGGACATCCCAGCCGTGTATTCTGCGGGATTGCCCTTCACTTGCTAATGTTACATCGATGTGTGTCTAGCTGGCCCCTCTCACAAAAGTTGGTTTGTTGTTGTTCAGAACTTGGAGGCCAGCCTGGGCTATCCATTCATTCATCATCATCATCTCATTGTTTGATTTGCTTGTCTAGAAAAATGCTTTAGAAGAAATGCGAACAATGTGTGTCCCTGTTTAGGATTTTGTCCTCTTCAGGGTTTGTGGTGAATGTTTAGTGTTGGCAGCAAAAGCAAACAGTCCGAAAAACAACTGGGGCAAGCGCCGTGTCCTGGTGTTCTTGGATCCTTGGTTTGCCGGACGGTGGTGTCCAGAAGGCTAAGAAGACAACAGAGAAGAAAGTTTGATGGATTGTTGTTGGTTCCATAGACATTTACGTGTACTGTCCGTGCTTTGCTCTCGACCAGTCTCCCTAGAAACCATTGTACAACGACAGGCGAACCTGCGTCCCTCGTCGGCGGTCAGGAGGTGGCTTTGAGCGCAGCGTGGACAGTGAGCGTTCGAGTGGAGAAAATAGTTGCGGCTATTTTCTTGGGACGAACAGGTATAATTGTGCAATGAAGTTGGGAAACCGCAAAAAACCAACTTCTCCCTGTTCGGGGTAGGGAAGAGGAAATGTTAGAGGTGGGTACGGTAGGCTAATGGGGTAGCCTCAAGGATGTTTTCGTACTCCACCGGGAGTTCGTCAATGCATGTTTGCATTAGAGCGGACGGTACATGAATCTTTTTGCGTTTGGGCTTTCGGTGGAGTACGTGGCCGGAAGATGAACAGGAACATTTGAGAGATTCTTGTGTGTCGGAAGGGGGGCCGTTGATTACTTTGATTGTGAAGTTCCTGTTCAGAGAGTTTATTCTCTCGGTGATTTTGGGGGTGTTCGAGATGTTATGGATTTCGTTTGAGGGATATCGCCAGTGCTCATAGTTACATCTACGCAAGATTCTCCGCTCTGTCCTCAACAACCTCTCTTGTTTTTGTCTTGAGCAAAGAGAGTAGATACATGATTTGTACTCCATGACGGGTCGAATAAAGGTCCTGTAAGTGCGAATGAGAGTCTTCTTGTGTGTCTTGCCAATTTTTCCCGAGAGAGCGTTAAGAAGTCTGGCCCTGTTCCTTACCCTATCTAAAGTTGCCTTTAGATCTGCGTCCCAATTGAGAGTCCTGGTAAACAGTACTCCCAAATAGTTCACAGTCGGGCTAACAACAAGCCTTTCTCCCAACAGACTCAGAGGATGTTGGTCGTCATCATTACAAATGATTCTATTTGACACAGAAGGGGCGCGAAACACAATTGTTGTTGTTTTGTTCGCATTCAGCGTGACTCTCCACTTACAACACCATTCGCCGACGCCGTCCAACAGAGCCTGGGCTCTTCTGAAGAGGAGTCTTGGGTTGTATCGAGAGGTAGTTGAGAGCAGAGTCGTGTCGTCCGCATAGAGAAACAGCCGAGTACCTGGGATATTTTGGTTAGTGATGTCGCTGTTGTAGATAATGTACAACAGCGGCGCTAGGACTGAACCCTGGGGAACTCCAGCTTGTGGAGTGAAGGGGGTGGACTTTTGATCGCCTATTTTAACTCTGACAGTACGGTTGTGGAGGTAGGATCCATTCATTCCAGAGTTCCCCCTTTTTATCATTTATGAGGGAACCCCACAACCTTGACTTCGCGTTGATGTCCCCGGCAACGATCACGTCTTTTTCGTTTGTAGCGGCACTCATTATTTCGTCTACGATGCTTTGGTATCTCTGCATAGGGATGTTCGGAGATACGTAGCATGGCAGAAGGCTGAAGTCCCTCAATTTAATGAGGATATGATTTCCGCCCCTGACAATACCCCGCACTCCTAGATCCCTATTTCTAATGAGCACCGCCACATTTTTTCCGTTGTCTTGTACCCATCCACCTTCCGAGGTTATCTTTTTGTTCGGTTCGGGGACGATGAGCAGGTCAGTTTCTAGCATGCAGGCTTTTGCGTGGACAAGGTCATGTGATCTTCGAGCCCTGCCCACATTCACCTGCAATATCCGTATACCAGGTTGATCCTTGAGGTTCGTTTGGTTCAGTTCCTGAGAGTCGCCCCTACATCGGATTTTCCATTTACATAAACGGCTTAAGCGATTTTGTTCACTAAACATGAGATTGAAACGTATTGACAAGTAGTATCTTATGCATCTAAGGTCAAGTATGATAACTGAAGCTATTACAGGAATTATTGAGCTTGAAAAACCGTTTTTCTCATAAGAAATAGATTTGATCATACTTATGAAGCCTATAACTTAAATATTCTAATTTTCCCGGATATAAGGTACAAGAATAAAAGACCGCTAAACGCCGTAAAAATGAGTGGCGCATACAATATTCCAGCTACAAAAGATCTGATATGAAAATTGCGTGGCGCAAAAATGTATTTTCATTTTGATGCAAAACAAAATTCTAGTTTTATTTTAAAAGATTTTTCCATAATATTTGCTAAATTTGAAGTAAACGCGCCACAAAAGAGTACATTTGATACAGTTTGAATTTTGAAACTCTTTTGTGGCGCGTTTACTTCAAATTTAGCAAATATTATTGAAAAATCTTTTAAAATAAAACTAGAATTTTGTTTTGCATCAAAATGAAAATACATTTTTGCGCCACGTAATTTTCATATCAGATCTTTTGTAGCTGGAATATTGTATGCGCCACTCATTTTTACGGCGTTTAGCGGTTTTTTATTCTTGTATCAGGAGTTTTTCAAGTTATATACAAATTAAATGTATGAAGTTGAATGCAATTTTTCTCGATTACACGTTAAGCTTTATAAATGGTCACCTTTGTTGCATTATCTCCCGTATGATCTAGTGCTAGTGTCCATCGAATGTACACTAGATTTTTTTTCTAACCGAAATAGATTGAATAAAAATATTCTGATGGCCGGTAAATGAACTCGGATTGCCCGTTGCAAATCAAATTTAGCGTCGTAACCACTACAACTACATAAACCATTTCGGGAATTATCGTTAATTGGATTATACTTTTGTAGCTTAATAACTTCTAAACGGCTTAACCGATTTTGATCACTAAACATGAGTTCGAAACATATTGACAAGTAGTATCTGATGCATCTGAGGTCAAGTATGAAAACTAAAGCTGTTACAGAAATTATTGAGCTTGAAAAACCGTTTTTCCCCATAGGAAATATATTTGATCATACTTATGAAGCGTATAACTTAAAATTTCTAATTTTCCCGGATATGAGGTAAACAACGTTAGATTCGCCTTCTACAAACGCTCAGTTATTGGCGCAATTCGTAGGTTGAAATTTTGAGTAATTGTCGAAAAATCAAAATTTTCAAAGTTTAGTTTTTCAATTTTTTCGGCTACACTGAGCCGTGTGTATGTCTGAGCTTGATCGCTTAGACACCATTTGAAAGCTTAACTCAACCCTATTGATGTGGTGTATTTTCGATTTTCCTTTCTCTCCTTGAACCTAAGATATATACGCCCAAAAAATTTGCCATTTTGTATCTACCTAGCCCTATAGCTGGCTTACGGGTAGTCAGAAGTCAAAAATTACACCGGTTCTGAATCGGCCCTCACACCCTCTTGAAACACAGAAAAAAAAATTCAGATCGGTGTAACTTTTCCACATACATACATACATACATATGTACATATCCACAAACATTTTCCCCTTTTTAAATAAAAATTGAGTTCTAATTCTGAGCTCGGTAACTTTTGAACGGTATAACCGATTTTCAAAATTAAACATGCGTTGGAAAGGTAATGATCTGTGCTATCAGAAGCCGCAAAGGTCGAACTTAAGTTTTTGAAATTTTTGGGAGTTTTGGGGACGAGAACGAAAAACAGACCCTAAATGGGAGGGCCGTAAAAGCCACAGCCTTGTACCAAAATGAAGAAATAATACATGGATGGACGAGTCTTTTCCTAAACTTTAAGATGTGATTTGGCTCAATTTTCAATTCAGTCAGGTTTAGTAAATCGAAAATTTCGTGTATATATAATAGTGTCGGAAGAAAAAATGCCGGAAGAATGGTACAAAGGACAAATTATCACGATTCATAAAAAAAGAGATCAACAGATGTGCAATAACTACAGAGGACTGACGCTATTAAACACAGCATATAAAATCATGTCCGCCTTAATACAACGAAGACTGACCGAAGCTACCACGAATATCATAGGACACTATCAATGCGGATTTGTTAAGGGAAAGTCTACAACAGATGCCATACATACGATTAAACAAATTATGGAAAAATCACATGGATATAAAATAGAAATTGAACTGCTTTTTATAGATTTTCAGCAAGCATTTGATACAATAAAAAGATCAAAATTAATGGTAGCTCTTAAAGAAATGGGAATACAAAATAAATTAAGAAGATTAATACAAATGACAATGAGTAGAACTGTAGTTAGCATAAAAACTCAAGTAGGCGACACAGAAGAATTTGTTATCAATAAAGGCGTGAGACAAGGAGATTCATTATCAGCAACTCTGTTTAATCTTGCCCTAGAATACATCGTCAGGAAGATCAACAAAGGCACCCTCCGAACGAGAGAAGGACAAATAATAGCATACGCTGATGATATTGTTCTAATAACAAAAAATAGAAAAACAATGGAACGAATGTTAAACGAATTGGTAACAGAAGGAAAAGTAATAGGATTAAAAATAAACCAAGAAAAAACTAAAATAATGAGATTTGACAAAAACTTTGAAAAGAGAAAGGTTAGAGTAGGAGAATACACTTTTGAAGAAGTCGAAAAATTTAAATACTTAGGAATATTAATAACAAACAATGGAGAAAGAGAAACCGAAATCAAAGAAAGGATTATTACAGCAAATAAAAGCTTCCATGCAAATAAAAAATTACTTAAAAATAAGTTATTGAGTAAGAAATCAAAAATGAAAGTATACAAAACAATAATTCGACCGACGATGATGTATGCAGCAGAAACTCTTAGCATGACAAAAAAACAAGAGGAAAACCTTAGAATACAAGAAAGAAAAATACTAAGAGCAATACTAGGACCAATAAAAATAAGTGACAATGAATTTAGACAAAGAACGAACCTTGAGCTACTGGATGAAATTAAGGAAGATATAGTGTGTAAAATAAAACAGCAAAGAGCAAAATGGCTAGGACACATATGGAGATCCGGATCAACTACGACGGTATTCTAATATTGGAATGGACACCAGCTGGCAAGAGAAGACGTGGAAGACCAAGATCTACATGGTTACAAGAAGTAGTAAGTGATCTCAACAAGGCGGGCATACGACATTGGAAAGAAAAAACCAGAGACAGGAAAGAGTGGAGAAAAATAACCGAGAAAATTAAATAACGAACATGAGGACTGATCTACCTCAAACCATAGATCTAGAGAGCGTAAGCGGCGTAACCCCTAAAGGGGTGTTTAGCCACTATATATATATATATATATATATATATATATATATATATATATATATATATATATATATATATATATATATATATTAATGTGATATTCAAAGATCGGTGTGCTCAAAGCAATTGATTAGATAATTAATTAATTAATTAAATTTAATTTTAATGATGCACTTATGATTTAATCACACTATTTAATGCTCTAATCTCAGGGTTTTATATTCTCGTGCTTCAATATCTCCTTTGCTTTACATATGATAAATAAGGTCAAAGACTAACGGAATAAAACACATATATGGTACAAAAACATCTATTGAAATAAATTCACCCTCAAAATATCCTCTAAAAATAATATCTCCTATTCTGATTATTGAAATACTCCTACCACTATCTAAAGTACTTATTGAAATTTGCGTTATGAATAATTCTACAAAAAAAAATAAAACTGTCTCTCGGATGATGAGTTGTCCAAATTCTTGTCTCTGGTCGCCTACAATTTACTCTTAGCAGCCCCCTATGTAGTCAGCAATCTCGCAACAAACTATTGCAAGCCTATTGTCATCAATGACCCCCTACAGATGCACGTATCTTTCAAAAAACAATGCTAGCCTTTTCTCCTCTCGATAAACTGAATCTATTTCTCGTTCCGGCATGCAACGGTGACTCTTGGAATATAAGTAGAACAATATAACTTACAATGCTTTACGTGATGAGCCTCCGTCAGGACACTTATTTCAACAAACTCACAGCTATTCATTTATCTGCCTTACTACTTCAGGAGACTCTCAGAGATCACCACTATTCGACTTGACGATCATTTAACAACTATCATCTAGAATCACATTCGTTTAAAGGCCAGCACTAAACAGTAACGTTGAAAAAATTATTCCACCGTAAAATTAAATTATGTAAAAAATTATGAAAGTCCACTGATAACGATTCTAAAGAATTCAAATTAAATACTGTCAATGTCAGATTCAACACCAACTTTCCCTACCATTAGAAATTTCCTAAAACTAATTACATGCCAATCGGTTTTTAAGGAGATTACATTCATTTAAATTTCTAAATACAATTGTTCCCTCGCCGCAAAAGTCCATTTGGGAAACCCGGTCTCATTGTCCAAACACATAACCACTTCCTTATCATACTAACTGTACAAAGAAAATACTTAATCCCTATTTAAATTTTGTTTACCTAAGGCCATCCAAAGATAATTGACTTTCATTTCTTCGAAATGAATTTTGGTATATTTTTATTATATGTTTTAACTTTTCTAAAATATTAAGATCGAAACCATATTAATTCAAATTTTACATATCTTAACAACTCCCCGCCATTTGATTTGCCGAAAAACTCTGTTATTTATTTAAATGACACAAGTTTTTTTTAGGATCAAATTATTCCATTATGTTACCAAACTCTACTCATGATACTTATAAATGTCGTGAATGTTAAAAATACCCCGTATCTTGCCTGTCTCTATATGCGCTAATTCATAACTATTTACCCCATTTTCCGTATTGACCCTATATGGACCTTCAAATACCGGCATCAATTTAGCACAAATACCATTTTGTAAATTGGACACCCTTAGTGCCCTCACTAAAACTTTATCCCCTTTCTGGAATGTAACCGGCCTTCTTCTTCGGGTCCTCTCTTGCCTTTGGAGATATTTCTCTCCACTTCGTCTCAATCTTCGTTGAACCACCTCGATCACTTCTTCGTATTGTCTGGGGGCGGTGTCTTCCCACGGTCTCGTAGGCATTGTTCCTTTCATTACATATAAAGGCGTCTCCTTGGTAACCGTATTTGGTGCACAGTTCAAATACGTCTCTATTTCAAACACTTTTCTGTCCCAATGTCGATGATGTTCTTCCGCAGCAATTCTTAGAAATTTTGTGACTTCTTGTATAAAACGCTCTGATGGGTTGCTCTGTGGATGTCGGATGCTTACAAATTTTGTATTTATGCCTCTCTCTCTTAATTCCCCTTTAAAACGGTCGTTCCTAAAGTATGTTGCATTGTCCAACAAAATATTGTCTGGTCTTCCCACTGTTTCGATAAAATCGTCTATCTTCCGAAGTATTTCAGCTCCTTTCGTGGTTCTACATGGGTACAGTTTTAAATACTTTGAAAAAACATCCACCATAACTAATATGTGTTTATTCCTCTGTGTTGTTGTTATTAAATCGCTCAACATATCAATGGCGACAATATCCAGTTTCTTCCGAGCTATGACGTTTTTTGTGATGTTTTCGTTTTTGAAATTCTTACTTTTACACTTTTGGCATGTCTCGCAATTTCGAGTCATCTCTTTGGCTATTGTATAGTCCTTTCGACAAATGTAGTTCTCCCTGAACATAAGCCACACCTTCCTGCTTCCAATGTGTCCGTTGTCACAGTGTAATTTTGCTAAAACTTCTTTTGCCATCTGTTCCTTGATTACATATAGTTCTCTACCATCGACCCTCTTAAAATATAAGTTATCCTCTTGTTCGACCCTTTGCTTTTCTCTTTCATCCAGTTGTTCCTGATTTTCCCTGATCTGAGCCAAAGAAAATAAGCCTGCTTCTTCTCTCATTATGTTCATGCCAACGTGGAGAGTTTTGTGGTCCTCTTTGCGGAATTGTTCATCTCTCGTCAACGCATCAGCCAAGATATTGTCAGTTCCTTTGATATATTTAAATTCAAAATCATACTCTTGAAGTAAAAAAATGCCCCTATGAATTCTATTATTTACCAGCCTATTTTTCATTATATGTATCAAAGCTGCATGGTCTGTTTCAATGGTGAATTTTGCCCCTAGTAGGTAAAACCGTAATTTATTTACACAAAATAACACACTGGCGAACTCTAATTCAGTAACGCTGTACTTTCTCTCATATGTTTTGGTTACACGGGAGACAAAACAGATTGGCACCTCTACATCGTCTTGGATCTGTGATAACACCCCTGCGAATTTTGTTATGGAAGCATCGGTCCGGAGAATGAAAGGTTGATCATATCTTGGGTGGTGTACTCTTACAGCTGTGGAGAAAGCTCCTTTTAAATTTTTGAAAGCCATTTCTTGTTCCGTTCCCCATTTCCACCTAACATTTTTCTTAAGTAATGCTATCAACGGTATTTCTTTTGTGCTGATGTCTGGTATTAGTTTTTTGAAATAGTTTACCATTCCCAAAAATCCCCGCAATGTTTTTAAATTGGTTGGCCTAGCGTAGTTATTTATAATTTCGATTCTATCTTCTGCAAGACTAATCCCTTTTGTGTCTAATTTGAATCCTAAATACAGTATTTCCTTTTGGAAAAACTGACACTTTTGAATATTTAATTTCAATCCCGCTTGATCCAGTTCTTCTAGCACAGTGTGAATATGTCGTAGATGGCTTGTTATATCTGGTGAGAAAATTAATAAATCATCTATGTAATGTACAACAAATTCTCCATGCCTATTTAAGATTGTGTTCAATGCGCGAACCAAAGCAGCGCATGCACTCTGTAGGCCAAATGGTACCACCCTAAATCGGTATACCACTCCGTCGATCGAAAAAGCGGTATAATTTCGACATTTCTCTGCCAAAGGTATTAACCAAAAACTATGTTTCAAATCGATTTTTGAAAAAATGTGTGACCCTGTGATTCGTCCAAATATGGCTTCGATGTTCAAAGGCGCCTCGTATTGCGCGATTGTGTGTGAATTAATGTTTCTTGCATCTAAACATAATCGCAAATCACCACTCGATTTTTTAACGCATACTATCGGGTTGATATATGGAGAGTCACATCTTTCTATCACCTTGTCTTCGATCATTTTTTCAATTTCCTGTCCGACGCTTTGCCTGTATTTATACGGGATTGGATATGTCTTGGATTTAAAATTTTCTAAGTTTTTAACTTTAAAAGAATGTTCATAATTTTTAGCCACTCGGCTTTCTTCATTAATCAAATCTCCATAATTTTCTAGAATCTTCTCTACTTCCTTTTCCATGTTTTCTCCACATTTTAATTTTCTTTCATCCTCATTTTGTTCGCATGTATTCACTGTCCATAATATTTCTTCATAAAATTCTGGATTCTCGTCCATTATTGCCATTTCTTCTCTGTCCTCATCCTTTATTTCTTCTTCTGTTTTTTTTTATCTTCAATTTCCATTTGGTATCCCGAGCACCATGTTTCTACTGCTTTCATTTCTCTTATGAGAACTTCCTTTTCTTCCTGCTTCCTTTCTGTTTTATCGTCGATTGCCGACAATTCTTCCGTACCTTCGATTTCCTGTCTTTCTCTTGTATCCACCTTGTTTTCCTTCTTTCTTTTTGAACTCTTCTTCTTTTTCTTCCTTCTTTTTTTTTTGGTTGATTTTTTTCTTGTACTTTCGGTTTTTCCTCTACAGTCATATTGATTTCTTTATGTTTTTCCTGTTCATTTATCTTTTCAACAATTATTTTCCTATCTATTTCCATTTCTTCTTCTATGTTGTCTGGTTCTGCTCTGATTTCCAGTTTATTCTCCGAAAAATTTATGGTGATATGTTTTTCACTCAATTCATCAATTCCCGCTATCATATCATGGTTTAAATCTTCGATCACCACACATTGCATAATATAGTATTTGTCTCCCACTCTGATCCGCACTCCCAAACCTTCATTTACTGTCGTCAATTTTTTGTTGTTTGCACCCACTAAAGCAACCCTAGGAATTTTATACACAAATCTGTCCAAATTTAATTCTTTTACTAGTTTCTTATTGATTAACGATATCTCCGATCCAGAATCAATCAAAATTTTAATCGCTTTATGTTTTATAAATGCATCTAAGAATATTAAATTTGAATTAGAACTTTGTCTTTCATTTCCCGCCAACTGTATAAACTCTCTCGGATGACAAAATATACCGGAGAGTTGTTTATGATTGTTTCTACCGTCCCTTTGTTCGTTCGTATTCCTAGTCGGAGGATTTTGTGCATCTCTGTTTCTGTTGTGATTTTCATATGTTCTATTTTTTGCGTGATTCCTGTTATCATAATTTTGTTGTCTATTGTAATTTTGGTATTCTCTCGGCCTATCTTCGTTTGTTGATTGGGCATGTCGGTTTCTCTGGTCATAATTTGATTGATACCTTCTTGCCGGTCCATTATATTGTTCATGTTGTCTTCTGTTTCGCATTTCTCTTCTTTTTGCTTCCCTTACTTGAAGGAATTGGCACAAACTATCAATATCTTGATAGTTTCTCAAAATCACGTGGTCCTCCAGCGTTTCTTCGAAATGTCTGCTTATCATTTCTACCAGTTGTTCGGTAGAGTATTTGTAGTCTAGATATTTGGAATTGTTATATATCTGCAAAGCATATCTTTCTTCCGATATTCCCATTTTCTCGTGATATCTTCCATTCTGTAGCTCTTGGTTGATTTCCCTCTGTTTAAATTTCCCCCAGAAATAGTTGAGAAATTTATTTTCGAAATCTGTCCAATTTTCAAACTCATCTTCTTTACTTTCATACCATAACGCTGCTCCTTCTTTCAGATGGTTTCTAATTGTTTCTTTGCAGTCGTCAAAATATCTAATATGTTGCAATTTGGTTTTC